>NC_051154.1:348377172-348498691 GCF_013339745.2 Dermacentor silvarum | reverse complement strand
TGCCCTTGGTTGGAAAGAAACACCCCTTTCCAAGTATCCCGTAATGGCTGAGCACCTGACCGGAAGCACAGTTATACCTATTTTACCGGTGGGTACCAGGCGACAGCGCTACTCAGCCTCCCACAGCAGTGGAAAATGCTCGTCTGGGTCACCATTGTTGTGGTGAGACAAGGGGCACCTTTCAAATCTCTATAGCGCCCCTTTCGACATGAAAACTCCTACAAACAACTGAGCGCCTGGCCGGAGGACATCTCTACCCAATAAAATCTGATAGGTTCCCAGTGGCACTGGGATTCTATCCAAGTACCTCCCCGCATACGAGGACGACGCTCGACCATTTCGCTACCGCGGCAATACTTGTGTCCTGCCAAACAGATCCGCTGAGCACCTTGCCCAGGAGTGCCTTACTCACACTGGGTGCAGCACCACATGCTGGCTTGTAGAACCACCATCCATGACCAGGTCGCTACAAATCCTGTACCCATTCACGTCAACTCATCCTCGGACCGAAGTCCTCCCAGCTAGCATGATGGCCCACCCTGCTACTGTCACCTTGTTGGTCTCGTTGTGGGCTAGACCCATGTATATTGAGTAGGTGGGGCCATAACTCCCCGAATGTGTCCTGTGAAGGACACCTTTTTCAAGCGCTGTGGTGCCAAAGCCTCTTATCTGCGCATGTGGAGCATGTATCAAAAGCCATGTGCTTTGCTGTTATGTCATTGTGATGGTACATATCACATAAGATTATGCAGTAACATAAATGAGAGCTTTAGATTGTGCTAATCGAAGCATTCAGGAGTCCTTACCTTTTAGTATGTCTGTGGTTGCGTGCCCAAGCAAAAAAGCATTATAGCTTTGCATCCCCAAATGCAAGTCACACGCACTCGCAGCAAGTAGTCAAGGTGGTTTTAGCATTTTTAATATACAGGGTGTTTCAGCGAACACTTTCAAAATTTATTTAGGGTTGCCTGTGGCAGATAGCCCAATTCTAGTTAATGAGCTGGTCTACTCGAAGAGGCGGACATTACTTGCACAAAAAATTGAAATGCATAATGGACTAATTAAGAGAAATTCACTAATTAAGTTTTTAACTAATTACCTGATGGCCCATATTGCAATTTACAAATTGTAGCCATGGAGTTCGCAAGGCGGATCCACTTAGAATTAATTCTCAGGATGACACCTGTTTCGAGATATTAATTCCCGAACTTTGCGGAGAAATGCATTGGCGTTTATGATGGAATTTTATGATGGACTAGGTTTTCATGCAGTTAATCTTAGAAGCCTGCCATTGTGTTTGCTATCTACATGTGTGCCGCCACCATTCTTATTGAACACAAGCTATAGCAGGAAAGTGTATAACCGGGCTAGTTGGTATAGGTTCATCGTTGTTTGAAAGCGCAAACACACAATGAAGAACTTGCACTCATTGTCTCGTTCAGACTGTTCTTTTCAGTTTTGTGTTTGCGTTTCCAAACTACCATGAAGCTATAGGAGCTCTGAAGTAATGGAAACTTTTTTCATATTTTTTTAAAGCAAAAGGATTGTGTTGTAGCAAGCATGCTTCGGTCAATAAGGCATGTGCCATATGTGTCGAATTCGGCTCCACCTTGAAATTGTTCATTTCCACTATTAGCTCAATTATCTGCTGATCATGAACTGTAACTTTGGGTCGATACAAACCGCCCATTGAAATTGAATATGCCTTGAGCTTGGGAAGTAATCCACTAGACGAAATATAATTGTGACCCCCTTATGGTGGCTCCATGGATGTGGTGTTCTGCTGCTAAACAAGAGGTCGTGGAGATTGCAGAGTTCTTACGGGCGGCCTACAACACGAAAATGCAGTAAAGTGGAGCCTTCTTTGCATACTGCGGTTCAAAATTAAAGACTACGCAGTGACACGCACAAGCTAGAAGTGATACTAGCGTAGATTTTATGTAAACAATGTGCTACATCTGTGCAACGCGATCCGACACGCTTGCACGAGACAAATAGGCATAGTCAAGTGACCGATGGTTGACATACTCGCTAAAAAGGGTCGAGAACAAAACTTGAATTTGTAAAGATCCACTGCGTTCTGTGCAGGTTGATACGGGAAATTCATTGTGTTGTCAGTGTTCTAAAGTTCCCTGGTTTTATCGGGCATGCGCGTGCACACCTTGGAAAATGCTGACAGAACTCCGCTACTTCGTCTTTAGCTTACCTTCTCTTACTCTGGAAGGGTTGCAGCAACACACGACAGTGTATGAGACCGTTTATTTGGTGCACACTTGCAACAGTATGCACATTCTTGTCCTCGCTACGGAGTGCACCAAGAAGACGTGCTGCCCGGTCACTGCCATTCGTGTGTACACCCTATTGAATGCACACAGCATGAGCTGCAAGTTATATGGCTTTAACCATCTTTTTTTTTCACCCACTTAGGTGCATCTGAACATCCAATGGATACCATGTCCACTCTTTAACGACCAGTGCTTTTAATGAAACAGCACAGCGGAATAAAGTCAACCACGTGAGGCACCTCAGACAGCATATGCAGTGGGTTGTGATGGATTTAATGATTTCATCAGCATTTTCACTGGATGCAAGGCTGTGAATCTCTTGTATGATGCATGTGTGGAAAAGAAACCCAACATCTGGTGCACATGCTTGCTTGAAACAGTCGGGCATATCCCATTAGTTGAGTGCCCCCGTGTCGGCATTTGCTTATGTGATCCCAGCTATCTTAACCCATTACATTCTGATGAATTTATGGCAGCCACCCTTTGGAAAAATAGCACATGGCAATTATTTCCAGGTAATTAGTTCTCCCATACAGAAAAAATACCATTAGCAGTACTCGTGGGCGATAATCTGTCACTTTCCAATGGTGGCGAGCATAAATCCCACTAGCTGTAGTATAGGGATGGTCGAATAAAGTTTTTAATTGATTAACGATTAATAATTCGTCGGTTTAGCGTAAAATCGATTAATCGCTTTCGATGCGGGGGTTTTCGTCGATTGATCTACTTTTTTTTTCGGGTGATTTAAAAAGGCTGAAATACAGTTATCTACTCACGTAACTACCTATTTTAACGTTTGAAAGGTGGAACCAGGATAAGAAATACAAGCGTACAAACTTTGATAAAGAACAATGTTTAATTTGTTAGAGGTCAACTATAATTGCCACTAGTGACTAATGAAGAATAAGCAATATACAGGGTGTTCGTATTGACACGTGTACTTGTTAAATTTCCCCGGTGATCGCTTTTCACCGGCTAACAAATGTTAAACGACCGGTGTACTTAGATTTAGGTGCACGTTGAAGAACCCCAGTTCGACGTTTCCACAGTCCCCCACTACGGCGTGCCTCATAATCAGATGGTGGTTTTGGCACGTACAACCCCATCATTTAATTTTTAATCAACTGTTAAACGTTATCGCTCGGTGCAGGAAGCACCTGCATGTATCGGAAGTTTCTCGAATGTTATCGATGCTTCTATCCGTTGTCTTTTGTCACGGACGCTTATGTAATTTGATCGTTAATTAACGCGAACTGTCTAGTACTTTCTGGAAGACACGCGGGCACCACGGATTACTCTAGAAGCATCGATGACTCATGTATAAAAGTCGACGGGTTTCGTCGCTGATCAGATTTCAACGATCGCGGACTGTGTTCGCCGCTATCGTCGTGCTTCGAGTGCAACTTGCTTTTGTGGGCACAGGTTCGCCCAATAAAAAATCCGTTTTGTCATTCACAGTTTTGCGACTGTGTTCTTCACCATCACTACTACGTGACAATATTTAAGTTTTACGAAATGTTTAAAAATCGCCTGTGGCAGGTAGCATAATTCTTATCGTTGAGCTGGGTTACTCGAAGAGGCGGACATGAAATCGACATATTCAACCAATTAACAAAAATTGCAAATCAACTTTTTTGTTAATTACTTTACGACACATATTGCAATTTACGAATTGTAGCCGGTGAGCTTGCAAGATGCATCTACTTGAAATGAATTTCCAGGATGACACCAGTTTGGGATATTATTTCTCAAAGTTTGGGGCGAAATACATGGGCGTTCCAGTTACTTTTGGGCTTCAATGCCTTTTGGTAAAAAAAGTAAGTGGAACAACAGTGCATTTTTAGGGTGAGTATGATGGTGCATATCTCCAAACTGGTGTCATTCTAGAAATTCATTCCAAGTGGATACGCCTGACAAGCTCACCGGCTACAATTTGTAAATTGCTACATGTGTCGTAGAGTAATTAACTAAAGTTAATTAGTGATTTTTGCTAATTAGTTGAATATGTGTTTCGATTTCTCGTGCTAATGTCCGCCTCATCGAATAACCCAGCTCAATGATAAGAACTATGCTACCTGCCACAGGCGATTTCTAAAAATTCCGTAAAATTTAAAAATGAACACCTTGTATGTTAAAAATGGCACTTGCTGAGGAGGGTGGGCGTGGAGGAAGGAAAAATTAGAAGAGAGCATCGCAGCACGACTGACATCAAGAAGTAACGGCGCAACACGTGATCATTGGAGTGCGCGGTAGGTTTAATGCGGCTGGGTGCAGGGCAGCAGCGCAGCTGAACGGGTGCGCACCGATTTGAAACTACTGCGAACCAAACATTAACGGCCAATACGTTCTCTCTCAGGGTCAGATGCTGACCCTATACTGCGAGGTAAAAAAGCGAAGGAAATGGCTTGACGGTGAGTTCGCTTTCCAAGACTTGCTGCCTCACGTAATGCTCTCTCCGGCCCCAGGCAGCCTGTGTGACGTGGGCGTAAAGCGGGGAAGTGCTTGGCCAGCTCGACAGGACTCGGGAATACAGTCGCTCTCGGTCTTAGCAGCCGCACTGTAGTTGCTCGTATACTCGCATACTATAGTACGATTTCACAATTTTCACGCCACTTTACTCACTGTCTGGAAAACGATTAATCGTTTTGCGGCGTACTTTTAGTCGATTAATCGTTCATCGATATTACCATCCCTACTGTAGTAACACCAGTTTTGAAATTAGCAAGCAACTTTCGTGGAGCTCGACTTCATGTGTACTGTTTCGTGCAATGTCATTGTTCAGAATAAAAGCATTTGACCACTGAAAACTGTCATTTTTTTCTTCTAGATGTGCATATGAACACATTCTTGATATAAAAAAAACATGCAGGGCTGTATTACAGCACAGAAAAAGTTTGGACAATTCAAGCTCATTAATTAAGAATACAAGTTTGAAAATTCTAAGGAATCAAATCATTGTTTTCAGTGCATTGAAGTAGACAAAGTGCACTTCAGCCACCAAATGCAATTGACAAGGTTGAGAACATTTATGAGTTATGACGGCACTGCAGTTAACTTTGTGTTGGCAAGCAAGTGAATTTCGGGATCTGCAAAAAATGGAATGTGCCTTGCACCTGTACAGGACATTTCATGCAACAATCAAAAAAGGCGTTGCATACATATTTGGAAAACAGGCTTCTCAGAATAGCTTTTTGCACAGCACTTAGTTAATAGAATTTGTTATGCAATGCTTTCTTTAATATTTGTTTCAGGACATAAGTTGTACTTAAAAAATTTTGAAAGCTGTTCAGAAACACCGAATGCAAGCTAAGAATGTGTTCACATACAACCACTTCAGGGGGGGGGGGGCAACCTTTTTCTGGTCACTCAAGACCTCAAAGACTGCTGTCAGGGAGGAGTGTGGCTGTTGCAGTAAGTGAAAAGTGAAAAAAACGAACACTACACAAGCGCTTTATACCTGTTCAAGCATGAACTAACGCCAAGTACTCAAATTGCCATATTAACGAGGAATGTTGAAATCTTGTGCATCAGGCATTGTTAATTTTTTACAAGATGCCTCAATCACACTGGTTTTATGCATTTTTTTTATTTTTCACCAGAAATGCCCACACTGCTATCCGCCACTCCTATTCCTTGAGCGGACAGCAGACAGATTACTGAAAGTCAACGATTCTGACTCGAGAGCTTGGGCTCAATTTTTACCAATGTGCCTAATTTTAGAAACCGATTGATGGAATTGCTACACTAAATAAATGCCACAAACATATTCAAAATGGAATGCTTATTGGAGAGCATACACAAAAAATATGTAGTGCAGGAGAAATTTGGTCTCACTGCTCTGCCAGAATTTAGTTTTTTTTTCAAGTGGTAATGACGTAAAAAAAGAAGTGAACGTGACTTCTGTAGCTGGTGGGACTACAATTACACCTAACTACCATCTGGGATTAAAATTAATCATGCAGGGGGGCCTCAGTGAGGTACATCTCAAAACGAGGTATTGCACTGTAGTCGAGAGTTTGGCGGGATAGCCTGGTCAGGTAAGATCATTGTTAAAAACGGACGAAGTCATTGACCATGGCTGAAACAAAAACAAAATAGTCTTTCGGTATCCACAGGAATCCCTTGTTCATAAAGGAATGTCTCCTGAGAAGGTTCTTGATGGTTCTTAAGTAGTATTGAGCGCATGATGCAAAGTTCGGAAGTACATGTGGTTTAAAGTGTTAGATGATCTATTGATTGTTTTACTTGTTCGAATTATTAGTAATTCGAGATGGAGCCTCATTGTCCATTTCTTCTCTGTGGCCACGATGCGGGCGTTGTACAAGTTTATCTTCTGACTCGTCTTCTAGGCATGCTCTCCGAGGGCATTTGTAACTGTGTGGCCTTTGGCGACATTTTTATGCTGCTTGAGATGCCGCCAGAAATATCTGCTAACAAGGGATCCATATGGATCCCGAAACATCATTTTTATTTTGGCCAAGGTCAGTGACATAAGCAATTTTTAACAAAGTAGTACACCAAGTGCCATTCCAAAGTATTTGCACGACTTTTGGGGCGTTTTTTCTATTGCTCTCATTGTCCAACCTTTATGAGCACGAGCACACGAAGAAGTGCTTTGTAGGCACTAAAGTGTCCGAGGGAAGAGACTGGCGATGAAGCATGTAGCTAGATTGTCAGAATGTCTTTCCCTTTTGGCAGGCCTCTCTAGTCAAAGTTACCAGAAATCAATGCTTTCACAACATCCATGAGGAAATTCAAATGCGAGTGATTTGCATACTTCCCCTTTGTACAAAATAAATGCGCTGAAAATGGCCTTGTAGAGGCAAACATAGCAGATTGTTTATATCAACTTGCATCTATTGTCTGAAATATCTTCTTTATAGGAGGATTCGGCGATAAAATTCAGAAGATCAGCAATATCGCTGTCACTTTCGAACTAAGTTAACTTCAGAGTAAGAAACTTCAGTAATTGCCCACTTTCTTCACGGCAAGTTCCAGTCACATGTGGCACCTGACAATGAAAACAGCAATTATTTATTCTCAACTCTAAAAATACTTCTGCAATAATTTCTATTTCTTGTAGAACCATCTGCGACGAAAAAAATAGAATCAGAGGCATGGAAATGCCTAGATTGCAAGATAAATTAGCCCTTTTTACTGCTGACAAGCTAGGCTCCTCTATGGTAGCAGGTGTGCAAAGCGTGTGGACGAGTTCTGCTTGTATACCGGAGATAAACTGTGCCTACTCCTCTGGGATTTGGAGCGCTGTCACCTGTCTGCCAAGTAAAGCAAGCCGACCCAAAAACGGCGTAATAATAAAGGAGACTGCATAGTCAAAGATGGTGACTTCGTGGGCCGATCATAACATTAGAGCACGCAGGTCAGCAGAATAAGTGGACACACAAATTTTTTCAGAAAGCACAAGCACACTCATCAGCGCTCTCGTTCCTACTCACACCCACTCACTTGCATTCGTACTGTCTTCCACTAACACTTCCTGGCACCCATTCACGTGTGTGAATGCGAAAATTTATTCACCTTCACTTGGATTTGTAAGACAACTAGCACTCACCCTTGCCCATATACTCACGGGTGCTCACTCGCATACGTCTACTAGCTAGCTGACCATTATACTTCTACTCCCACTTGTTGGCACTTACATATACTCACGCCTGTCATCACTCACTCTCACAAGTGTGAAATGAGTGAGTGTACTTATGAACATGTCAACCTATACCAGAGCATGCTGTTCCCTTGCAGGAGTTCAAATGTGATTTATAACACGGTCTGATCATCATAATGCTATTGCATTACAGCTGTACAAGTGTAGTATGTGGACCTAGCTTCCTCCTGCAGGTTTGGTGCTTAATCCCTTGCACAACTGTGGCACAGAGAAGGCAAGCACAAAGAGCAGCTGTGACGTCAACATATGGGAGTTTATTCTTGTAGGTCAGCGGGACTCTAAGACATTTACCAAATCTTGGTTGGAAGGTGGAGTCGATTGTGTCTATGCAAAGAGTTTTCGAAATGTTAAAATTCAAAAGTTACATTTCATACTTCTTAGTACATACACTCATGCTTGCAATTCTCTTTGCACTGTGACACCAACAACCTCTCGTTATTTAGTGAGTTGGAAGCAGTTGCGGGTATGGATGTGCTGAAATGTGAAACAGTGACTTTAATTTCAATCAATAAATAAAGAAAGCTTAATTCATCATCGTGTATTGCTTGAACACATTCTTGCCATTAGCACAGCGTATACTTAACATAAGATAGTATCTACAATGCAACATTACATGACACAACACATTTAGCATAAGCGCAAGCTTCTACATCAAAGCTTCATATCCAGTGATTCTCACAGTGCACTGGAGCCTTCCAGAATGCTCTCAAATAGAATGGAGCCCGAGAAGCTTATGTGATGCAGACGTAGCTTTAGTGTAATGTGCACTTACCAGGTTCTACTGTGCAAGTGTATGAACAGCTGAATACAGTTAACGAGTCAGCATTACAAAGAATATTATTCTGCATACGGAATCTGGTCGTGGTGGTAATTTTTAGTGAAAAGTGTGGTGACAATTGTGTGCGTTGGTTTGAAGAGGATAGCAGTAGGGCAAAGCTGCGAGATTGTAAGCACGCCGCAGCCTTGAGTCTGGCCTGGTGGAAGAACGACGTGTTCAATAAAATTTCGGCATTCGAATGGTAGGACTTGGATAAGGCCAAGATGGAAGTACTCCACGGAATAAAATGAAATACCTAAACTGAAAAGCAAGTCTCTTCGCGTACGTTTGGCAATTTATTCGCTGCAGATCTACGGCCTCCTAATGTCGATTACATCCGTGACCGCAATATCGCCGACTTGTTAGTTTTCCATGCACCTGCCAGTATCATAAGTAGGAACAGAATACAGACATTTAGCACATAAGTTTACAAACGAAGTAGGCCCACCATTGATCCAAGTGCTTACGCGAGTGTGGAAACTCCGCGAAGGCCATTCAACAGACAAAACGGTAGGAGGGTTAAGCGTCAGTTGACGACACGTATTCTCAGGTGTTCATTTCGCATGAGCAAACTCATGGACAGTGCATAGTCGTATTTTTAACAGCAGCAGAAGCGTAGTACTCGTCAGATGTCCACGGGAATCAATTGCCTCGAATGCACACATCGACAAGCAGTCGTTTTCTTGACCACACTTAATCGTATCCGCAGATTTCGCGAAGCAATCTCGCTTCATTCAACAAGTTTAGAACACGAATTTTGCAGGTTGCTCGGAGCATGTCTTACCTGACCCAGTCATAGAATAAGAAATCAGACGCAGTGGACAAGCGTTGCCGGTCAAAGCAATATTCATACAAAAATCAGTATCGGAATAAGCCGCTGCACTTGCATACGTGTTAAAACACGTTCAGAAGTTTAGAGAATACATAAAAACACTGAAAAGAAACCTCACTTTACACTTCAGTCTGACTTTGCGTTGCCGCCATTACCGTGTTTTGCTCGCGACTAGTGTCCATGGCGATGCGGCCACCGCTTCGTGCTCAGAAGTATGATAAACAAGTAAAATGATGCGCAGTTTTACACATAAAATAGATTAAGTACTTTTTTCCCAATATAATAATACTGAAGGTATTGTAGATGTTATGCACACTATGTAATTTTCAGTGCAGATCATAACTTCAAGGGACAGTACTTGCTTGTAGTGCTTAATCAAGCACTAATTAATGGTTTAATTATTTGCCACAACGCACATAATACAATCACACAATTTGTGTCAATCGGTACTTCAGACCAACACCAGTTATATACTGAAATCCCCAGCACTATGAAATACAAACAAAATCAGTGAGAAATCTCGCATATTATTTTCCCCAAAATCTGTAGGCAATGCTGGACAAAACTGATGAATGCCAGCATATCCCGGTTTGGGGAAAGAATGTGCCATACCTACCGGCTTCGCTACCTGAAGAACTGACACACTTTCAATCATGTACCACAATGATTCTGGATTCAAGGCCTTCATCAAATGAATCAATGCAGGAGAAAGCAGGGACAAGCCTTAGCTGCTTGAAAGTCATGAATGACATCAACATTATGTTGCTCTTGTGTCAAGCTGTTCGTGAAGTGCAAGACATTAATTCTGCCCCTTTGAAAGGAAAGAGCTCACTTCGCAACAGCTTTATTAACAATGTCATAGAACAGACAGGCAATGACAATTTCAAAGCAGAACAGTAATCAATAAAGAGCTACCTAGAGTCCTTTTGTCTAACAAACTCAGAAGTATTGCCATATAGAAGTTTGGTTGCTTCCACTAATGTGGTTAATCTAACGAATAGAGCCACCAAGAATTAAAAGAGTATAGACATGTCGGACCTATAGTCAAGACAGCCAAGCTACGAATTGTCGAATTTGACTGCAGTTTTTATGAGTGGCATCCCTCTTAGGATCTCTATGTGGAGTCTCTACGCAACAAGCAGCGACTTAACATTGGCAATTTCAGCCACGGGAAACGGTTTATAGAGTTTAAGTCACCATCCCCCACCCCTCTCTCTCACAAGTGTGTAGGAAAACTCACCATCAGTGGCTTTACAGACTGAAAACAAATTCCAGTCTGCCAATTACTCATTTACTTCACTTAAACTTTACTTTAGTAAACAGTAAAGGTATACTCGGACATTGCAGAAAAATAGTTATGAACATACGCGTCAGATCTTCAGTTGCCACATACCAAGTATAGGTAGCACCTTGTTGCGGACAGCTGTGGAGAATACCTGCCACATGAAAGTATAACTTGAAGTACTGAAGACAGAGGTCTGCAGCACAGAGTGATTGCAGAAAGTAAGAAAGTGAATAACCAACCAACCACCCAAAGGAATACAAGGGAAATACGAGATTGCAACACAGATGTTTACACCTATCCACAGCTCATCTAATGCCCAGTTTTAGCAATACTAAAGAAGCTTACTTACTCTGGCTCACTGGCATGCTTCTTTCCGCAGGGAAGCTTGGGCTTTTGGGAAGAAATGCGGGCGCAAAGCTTGGGCAACTTATTAGGGGCCGAGAAAACCACCCGTACTGCGTTGCATGGTGGGCGTCGTATATGAAATTCCGTTGAGCTGTGGCAAGTCTTATATAGGCCAAACAGGCCGCTGTGTTAATGACCACCTAAAAGAGCATGTTTTATCGATTAAGAATGGTGTGGGTTTACACCTGCCGCTCCATTGTGCCTCGCATGGCTGTGCTCCACGGTTCGAAGACACGTGTGGTAGGAAGAAGCAGAGTAGTGTTAGCACGTGAATTGCTCAAGGCGTATCACATAAGGAAGAAGGGTGATGGTTGTATCAGTGTGCCCTTTGTTGACCTCTACAAAAGTGAATGTTCGTTTTTAGATAGCGCAGTGAGTTAGCTTGTGACACGTGCTGCGCCATATCTTTGTGCGCATATTTTTTTGGAAATAGATATATTTCGGTGATGTGCTGGAAATAAAACTAGTTGAAAGTTTGGCACCCTATCCTGTCTCCTTTTTGGCTTTACTTTTTTTTCAACCTTGCACCACAATTCATGCGTTTAGCTATGCACCAACTCGCCCAACGCACTGCCCTGCAAAACTTGAGTTGTCTGTCTCCGTCTTCTTTCATCTGTGTGTGCACGCCCAACTTTCTTCTAATAACATGAAAATATTTGCGTGCTTTGCATATATATATATATATATATATATACCATGCACAACTTTGAGAGCACTGCACAGGACAAAAAAAATCGTTATACAAACTGCCTTGCGGCAATGTTATTTGTACAAGGTCAAACTAACTAGCAGATGTGAAAATGCTGACACTTATGCAATTGGAACTTCTTGGTACTGCGAGAGTAGCCCAACTGATGCCACTGGAAGGAACTTGCAGGTGTCTATGACACATGGTTTCTGTTGGATTTATCACCAGTTTTTCAGTGGAATAATTCAAGCCAAGAAAAAATGAAGACCTTTTTTAAACAGAGTGAAGAAAATTCGAGTTTAAACTATCCTGATCACATTAGTTGCTCAAAAGAATCAAACCCATGTGACATGGTTAACTGAGGTACAGCAGGAAAATGTTTTTAAGAAGGGCTTCTCTATTGAGAAAGAGCTCATTGGCTGTATTAAAATAAGTAATTTTGTCCTCATCATTTGTGCTGCATGTAAGCATGAAGAAGTTAAGCCATTTGCGATGTTTACTCAACAAAATTCAGTGGGGAGCACAACAGCTTAAGAGGACCAGAGGTCGGATTCTGCATGTGATGAATAAAGTCCTGACCTCTCTTTGTTCCCCTCGTGTAAGCAGTTTGTAAAAGAGCTTTAACATCACTGAATTGGCTTTCCATTTTATGCACTACTAGATACTTGAGTATCAGCAGTCCTTTCTGCATGGTAGCCACAAACAGCAAAATAGTTTTTGATTGTGAGGGTGTAAGCATGCACAATTAAAGAGTGTATGCTGACTATGTAGTGATATTAGTTAACGAATATTGCAAATGCCTCTCAAATTTTGAAAGCAAATGATGTTGAGATCACCCTCATGAGATCTTGTCCATATAAGGGCAACGTCTGTGTTACAGCTCTGTGTAACCATTATCTGGTTGACAATCTTTTGCACTGTGACACCTGTTTACCTATTACTGCACTATATTGGACAAATTTTGCCCCGACTCCAATGTACTACATCTATGATATTCTGCAGATATCCCCAAGACTGGCTGTGTTATAAATGTGAATCATCTCAAGACATGCTAACATTTGGATTAACAAAAACATGGTTGCACTGCTGCACTGGGAACTTCTGGTGCACAAACTTAGGCATGCCGTGTTCGGATTTTATCAGCGGGAAATATTTAGCACTCAACATTTTTGTCATTCAATGCAACAACATTCGATTTAACTAAACACGAGTACAAGTTTATTTGGGTTTGCTACACAGTCTGCAACACCGCAGCGGTAATTCACTCAAGAGAAGCTGCAAACGTTTAACAGCGCCCACCACTCATTTATTCACATTACAGACGATTTTAAACACCTCGTATACAGTCATCCGCCGAAGCCCTCGGCTCACGGTTTTGTGCATTCTCGTAGAATATCTGAAAAAACAGGAAAGACAACTAACGAACCCCATTATGCAGCGTAACTTTTACCTTTCGCGTTTTCTAACGACAAATCCACGTACTCGGGAACTTGTACGTCGTCACGCTGCGATTCTTTCGGTCTCAAAACACTTTCCAACGAAGGGACGTCACCGCATGCCGCATTTGTCACCCCTCCACATGTTTCTTGCAATTATCTCAGATGTTCTTGCGTTGAGTGAAGTGTTTACTCTAAAACACGCGGCGATGGCTGACGCACTTAGCCGTTGACCCAGTTAACAGGTGATCTCAACTACAGTATATCTCAACTCTCGTGTGATATTTCCGATCTCCCTCCAAGCACGCCGGCCATGTTCTCATGTTCACGTGACGCGCCAGGTACTTCACAGCGTCATAAGGAACGCACAGAGGGAAAAAAAATTCTGGGGACAACCTAGGGAGGAAATATCTGGTGTGACGTCAGAGCATCTATTGTTCACCGAGTCCAGCCGAGCTGCGGCGAAACGCATGTGCTCTAGGGTGCCTCGATGCCAGCGCCGCCGTTCAGGGTGGTGCCCATGGAGGAAGGAAAAAAACTAGGAGGGAGCGTCACGTGACAATCTTGAAGCGTAGTCATAAAAAATTTAGAGGAATGGGATGATGGGAAATAGAAAACTAGGAGGGAGCGTCACGTGACAATCTTGAAGCCTAGTCATAAAAAAATTAGAGGAATGGGATGATGGGAAATAGGCCCTCACGTGATAGGCAAGCGGTTGATTTTACTCGGATCGCCTCGGTGGCTTCGGTTTCGTCTACTGCGGGGGTTTTGGAATATGCGCACATACTCGGCGTGGCAAACGCGCGCCGAGGTTAGTGAAGGAATTCGAGTGTGTGAAGCAGTTGAGTGACTTGAGTCTCGCTGCTTAATTAGCAGACAGGCGCCAAGGCTGTTGCGAACGAAGGCGTCGGTTAACCGGCATTGCGCCCAACAACCCGGGAGGACCACCTCAAGGACGACTGGTTGCGTTTCGGTGTGGTTTCAGGGAAACGAGGGAACCTTTCGCTCTGTAAACGTGTGAAGGCAACCAAGCCGCCCTTCCGACGACGATTCGTTGCGTTTGACGACGTCTTCTGGGAAACAATGATGCCTTTCGCCCCCGCAAAATGTGCACGCGATTAACCGAGCGTACAGGGTCCGAAGCGACTGTTTCCCTACGGGTAAAAAAATGCGTCCCGTCTTGTGCCCAAGGATGGACTGGCGAGCCGGAGACTCCGAACATATTTAGGGCCGTGCCGGCCCGTAGTTAAGGTAGCGCAGTCGACACTGTTGCTCGAGATCTGCTCAAAGTCTTCGGCCTCTTAGCAGACCAGCGAGAACTCCCGTCAGCAGTAGGCGCACCTGCATGATGAAGTGTTTTGTGCCAGGATGCCCTAATCGAACAGAAAATCGGCGCGATGGCCTGTCATTCCATAGGTAAGCACAATGAACGTTTCTTTTATTTATGAAAATGGAACTGCAATATTCGCGATCGTCAGTGACTACGTGCTCGTGTGAATTATAACTGACGAAATAGTGGTGCAACACTATTCAAGCCATTTTTTCCAACTTTGTCATAATTCCCACTAAGTGTTAAACATTTATTTCTCTTTAAAGTACTTTTATCAGCTAGCGTACACTCCTAAAAAGGTACGATGTGAAACTATTTATTGTCGAAGAATTACATTTCCTGCTATAAAAATTATTATTGACTGAATTTTGTATGTATGTCTTGTGGCTGAAAACAATCAAAATTGCAATAAAACTAATTAATTGAAGAAACCATGAAATGTCTTCACATAACATACCAAGTTTTGCAATAGTCGCCAAGAACAATAATTTTGTAGAGAATATTCTGCTCGTAGAAACTCGGCTTGTGAATGCAAAGTTCAAACATCATGTTTCAAAGTTCAATCACTCCCCATGTTGAGGCTATCATTTTCTTTTTTTTTGCAGAAGACATGATGTTGGTTAACATATTTTAAAGAACAGGTAAATGACAGTTGAGATGAAATAACACAGTTTTACTTTAAATTACAGGAGTGAACATCATTTTCATTTATTTATTTGTAGTACCCTGAAGGCCTGGAGGCATTACAGAGGGGGCATTACATTACATTATGTATGAGTTACAGCTATATCTTTGATATTTTTGTGTGAAACATGCACTGCAAAGTTACTACAGCTCCATTTTCCCCGAGATTCAATTAGCTGTGTGTGTATTTTACAAGCACACTTAGATCAAAGATAGTTTTCTACACAAGGGGATGCGGTGTGTAGGGAAAGCATGCACAGATCATGCGAGGTCTTTTGCATGACACTGCAAAGGTTGTGTAAATGCATTCCACAGCAAATGTTATTGTTGGACTTTAAAAATATCTGGTGGGTTATTCTTTAACTGCAGACGCTTGCAAAGGACGATGCCACAGCAATGAGTCAACCTTAAAGTGAAGCAGCTACATCCACGGGAATATAACAGCATCAAGTTGAGCCAGTAAGTTGATGCACAGCTGTATGCAGCCATAATGCGTGTTTCCAGTTTGATCATACCTTTTTCATGACTGTGGTAGATGTCCCCCACCATTCCTGAAGTGAAATATGCTTTTCTTATATTCAGGCAGGTCTCTCTCAAGCCACAATGGATATGGACATCTCTGAGGGCTTGTCTGATTGATGTGCTAGCAGAGGGTACTGCTACATCTGCTAGCGCGTCCTTGACTGATTCAGACATCGCTGATGAGCCTTCCGAAATCCAACATGTCCTGGCATGTTTGATTGTCGTAATGATCACAGAGCTTGCTTAAGACATTTTCTCACATGTGTGCCTTGGTTCATTCATGTTTTGATCTGCTTTGCAAAAATCTGGTGTTTCCCTTTATTATATATTTTGGATTTCACCTTTAAAGTAATTATTTAAGTTCCAAAAATGCATATAAGACTGTAATACAGCTTTTTGTAAGATGTTTGCGACAGATTTAAAAGATCTATTAGTAATGCTCAGAATGAAGAGAAAGATAGAATTGTTCAACCTATCATTGGCTACATTACAGCCCTTTTTTGACACAGGTGACAAGCATACTGCGTTCAAATTCATTGTTAACACTGGCAAAAGCAAGTGCTAATGAATGAAAGCCATATATTCTACACCATAATCTCATTTTAGTCAATCTAGGATAAATACAAGATAAGGAAAATAAAACAAACTGCAGCATTGCAGTGTTATGTAAGATGAAAAACCACTTTTTTTCAGTAAAGTTGGAATAAGGAAAACACACTCCTCTGAAATATACTTCAGCCATGTCCTCTCATTACACAAATAATTAACACCCTTGCTAGGTTCCAACATTTACAACAGTAATAAAATTTATAACATGCCAACTGTGCTGGTAAGCTTTATCAACATTTTTTGGGACAGTAGATAAAAAATACAGTAATTAGCCGCAGCCACTGATCTCCCTAACAATGTCCTGCTTGCTGGTCATTATTGTGCTTAAATTTTAAATGAAGCCAATGGTGTCGCTATTAGTCCCGGGTTTTAGCTTCAACTGTGCTACTGGTGTTTCGTTTGCACGGTCAGCAATTTCAAGTTATGTTGCAGTAAGCAGTCCCTCCTCATTGCACTTGGTGTATTTTGTCCAGTCTCCCAGTACAAGGCCCTCCAGGACGCTCAAGGGTGAAGCTTCTGCAGCACTGCCTACACACAACCCAGCGACACCTCGAACAGCAAGGCATACTATGGTGAGGATAATACTCGACCACTACAATTTTTACATACTTGTTTCCTTAGGAAGCTGCAAGTGAAGTGGCATGTTTTCGTGGCAACTGTTTAATAGCTCAAGCATAATAAATGTCACTCAGTGAACTGCACTCGGACACCAACATTTATGATCATGGCAACAATCTAATAAATACTGAAACATTCATATTCGTCCGCAGTGGTATGAGTTTCCTCAGGGTTTGCATTAAACACCAATTATCGGCCAATAATCCTTTTTCAATTTTTCTTTTCCATTCAAATGACACGATAACTAGAAGACCAACAGGTTTTTCACAATTTTCTATGCTCTTTATATGTTCGATCGGTCACAATGAGCCGTGATATATGAGCTCAGTATATTTTGCCCACTCAAAATAAAAGGATTCTGTAAAACATCTGTCATTGAACTATGCTACATTGGCCTCTTCTGTGTTAGTTGTTTTGTACTTCTACCTTTCCTGCCTGGGCCCAGATGGGCCTGCAGTATTTAGCAAATAAATAAACAAACAAAATTAAGTGGCACTAGCAAGCTCGTGTGGATGTCAGTTTTATGCCCCCACAGTTTTTAAGTTCACAAAAGTGTAAACGGAAACCGTCGTGAGCAATGTAATGACCTAAAATTAAGCATTATATTCTTCATAGCTTGCACAAGAGTGTATGGCACAACAATTAATTTGTTCTGTGTACGTGCTTTGTGTCATGTTGGTCGCTCGTGCACCTCTTACAGCGCGTGATATTTTGCAGCCACAGCCAGCAGAAGACGCACCTGAAAAGGCCTGAGGCATGAAGTATGACGTTACACAATTACAAACTGCGACCAAGAAGAAGATGAAGACTCTACGGCAATCCCATCAACAGCTTTTTCAAAAGGTTGCTCATCTCGAAAATGTCATAGAAGATTTATCTGACAATCGCAATCTAATAAATGAGGATGTCGCCATATTTCAGAGTCTTGGTGGAGCAAAAAAAGACTTGCTCATGCGTCAATTGCCACGTAAGTCTGGTGCCAGCAATGTCACCCGCTTACTCGCCAGAGCTCAGGCCATTTGCACTGACTTTGCATTTTTATTCCCCTAGAGCATACAGATATGTACGAGCTGTTTTCAGCACATGCCTCCCGCATCCAAAGACACTGTGTAAATGATATCAACCCATTGATAGGGCTGCTGACTTTTCAAAAGAGGCAATGACTGCATTGGCTATCAAGGTAAAGCACGGCTCTCCACATTATGCAATCTGGTGGTGGATGAGATGGCCATTCAGAGAAGTAGTGTGGGATGGGAAAAGCTTCCATGGATATGTTGACATGGGCATTTATGCCAATGATGACAGCTTTCCAGTTGCCAAAGATGCATTTGTTTTAATGCTTGTTGCAATCAATGGCAGATGGAAGCTGCCGATTGGCTACTTTCTAGTGCATGGCCTTGGTGGTGAGCAGAGGTGCAATTTGGTGCTGCAAGCTTCTAGCTTCACTCATGAAAAAGGTGCACACATTGTGAGTTTGACCTGCGATGGCGCTGCAGCGAATTTGTCATTGCTGCACAGCCTTGGCTGCAAGATGGACCTGACTGAGCTGGATGCTTCTTTTCCACATCCAGTGACAAAAAAAGCTTTTCTTTGCCATGTTGGATCCCTATCACATGTTGAAGCTACTGCGGCACACCCTGTTGGATAAAAAGGCTATTGTGATACGAACAAACAGTTCATATTGTTGAAATACATTGATGAGCTGCATGAAATCCCGTACACAGAGGGCCTACATTTGGCAAACAAACTTAGACAAGCACATATTACCTGGAAAAACCAGCCCATGAAAGTCTTATTGTTGGCTCAACCGTTTAGTCAATCGGTAGCAGATGGTCTTAGCGACTGCAGAGCTAAAAAAATTCAAAATTTTCAAATTCCTTGCCAACAGAAGTTTTTCAGACATGTCAGCAACGCATTTGACATTTTAAATTCAAGACATCCAAGGCAAGAAGAATAGAAAGGACTGCTGTGTACTGAAAACGTGGCTCCTGTCACTGCGTATGTCAAAGAACTTATGGCCTACTTTTGCTCGCTTAGGGAGTCTGCAGCTGGTAAACTAATGACAGGGACCAACCAAAAGACAGGCTTCATTCTCTTTGTGGTGTGCTTAGACAACCGTCTATACAACCACTTGGTTACAGAAAATGGCCTATTGGCATATCTTCCGACTTCCAAGCTCAGTCAGGACCACCTTGAGTTACTTTTTTGCTGCAATAAAATCATTTGGGGGCTGCAATGACAACCCAACAGCAAAGCAGTTTGTAGCAGCATTGAAGCGTCTGATAGTTCGTAATGAGGTCAAGGACATTGATGGCGGAAATTGCTTTCTATTGGAACACATCAAAATTCTCTTTGTACGCTCCTCTGAAAAAACCATACTCCATCGATGTAATTAACCTCACTGCCCCTCAGAGAAGCCCTGCAGCCAGTGAACCACTCACAGAAGCAATTTTACAGGATCATGGTTACTCTGCTGACCCAGGCAGGGTGTCTGAGCTTGGGTGCCTGCAGCTCGCAGTACTGGAAGAATTGCTACACAAGTTTTCTCGTGGGTGAATTATGTTCATGATGGCCCACACAATTAATTCCCTTATCCATCAACTTCAGCTGTCCCACCAGGTTTTATGTTAAGGTATTTGTTTTTTGAGTTACTTTGTAAAGTGCATATATTGTTCAAGAGCGTTGTATGCAGATGTCAAACTTTTATAGAGGGAAAATGTGATACCTTATTGTAAATTCTGCAAGTACCTGTCTGTCTTGCTGAATGCTGTAGCTTGAATCACCTGCATGCAAATTATGCTTAAACAATTGTTCTGTTCAGCCCAAGCTAAACAGTGTGAACAACGACGGTAGGTTAGCTGGCCTACCTTTCACTAGAGCAAACTGTGTGATGACATGGACATGCTGTGAATGCTCTCAATGGAATATTTGTGAGCTAGGTATACGCTTAAGGATGACAGTGTTTTTTAATGTTTATCCTCTATGTCTTCTACCTGACCTTTGTGGAAATTTGCCACTGCCACCTGGAATACCGTGGGTACGTGTTACTATTTTTTAAATAATTTAATGTGCTCACTCTGTTCACTTGCTTTACAATAGCCTTTTATGATGCCAGATTCACTGTAACCACAAACATTTGGTGTATACCACTCAATGAGTGTTTTAAATACCGTGAAATATTCATTCATTTGAGGTTCACAACGTAATAGAGCCGTCGCGTCCTAATTTTGCGGTGTGTTGGCTCGGCTTCGACGGTGCTAACTTTTTGTAGGTATGTGATACAACATAAGCTTTGTTGTACATTTTACTTGCAGCAAAATGCATTGTATTTTAATGTTGACATACTTACTTTGTGGGTCTGACCTCACATCAATTGTTTCAACTTTGACTTTGTGAACTACCACTCTTTTTTAATTTCTGCATATGTATTGCTTACTTTTCTGACAAGCACAATGACCGAAGCCTTTCGATATTTGTGAGGACAGCGCAGATATAAATATTATACAATTATAGCCCTGTATTGAAGGTGTTGCATACAAGGCATTGTAAGCAAAACTGCAGCTACATTCAAGGACAGCTGATCCCATTGACCAGTTTTATTAAAGGTATCAATACTACGTGTGATATAGTTTACTTTGTATGACATTATTATACAAATGCCCTGTGGCATACAAGTATGCTAATACTGATACCGAAGAGCAGTGGCACAATAAGTTTTCCTACTTGCTGTCTATAATTTTCTTTTGTGTATTATCTTTGCAATGTACTTCATTTAAATTATAAATGTGGCTTCCTTCTGTATTTGTGTGAAATATTCTGGCTTCTATAGGTGCAATAAACACTGAATAAAGAATGAAACAATTACTGTTGTCATAAAAATGTGCTTTCCATAGTACACGTACACCAGCAACACAATGAATCCACAAGTGCAAATGAATGCTGCCATTTTTCCATTGCCGCTATGTATTCAATCTTCATGCCGTTTAATTCACACTAGCAGAGGAAGAAGGGTCCCCCTGGCAGTGTTTGATTCTAGGACATAATTATGTTGTGGGGCTATACTCGCATTCGGAAACAGCTGAATAAACGCTAGATAATGCACAAATTCCGTCCATTTGCTTTATTATATAACAAAAATGGATTCCCGAGGCGCGTCTCAACAGTGTCGTCGCACCACACAATCTTGCAAAATAGTACACGTATTTCTGAATAAACGGCGATTACTTCGGCGTTTAGTATGCAGGCTAATGCTATTTATTTCTCTCAAAATGAAACACGCCCACCAGAGCCTTTTATTAAGCGAAAATGCGACAAAAAAGTGTCCTTCAAAACATCTCGTTTCTTCCTAGGTGCAAGACAGCGTGACAAAAATTATTTCTCTCAAAATAAAACACGCACACCAGCCTTTTATTAAGCGAAAATGCGACAAAAAAAGTGTCCCTCAAAACATCCCGTTTCTTTCTAGGTGCAAGACAGCGGGACGAAAAATTAGCTAGATAAAACGCACCACAGCTTAAGGTGCACAACGGATGATTTGACGAAACTTGAGTACGTAGGAAAAATAGACCACACTCGGGCGTCTGGACTTGTTTCGAGCCGCGAGCGCTGGCAACTCCACTAACCGCGGTGGTAAGCGCAAGCGACGCCTTGAAAATTTTCTGTCTTCATGAGTCAGACGCCCCCGTCTTGCTCCACGTTTCAAGGCATCGCATTTGAAGCGAAGAACGACGCGCGCAGTAGCAGAAAACCACCACCCGCATACGGGCCTCCAAGCCTGTGATGGCAGGCGCCACTAAAAGTTACCACGAACCAAACAATCATGAATGTTCCGGCAACCTTGTGGGCCTATTGCGCCCCAGAAGGCACCGCGCACGGGGCCCATGAGAGAGGGAGGGGTGGCTTCAGAGGAGGTTGGCTTGCCGAGGCTAGCGGAATCACGTGACGCTCCCTCCTATTATTTTTTACCTCCATGACTACTACTACAGAAGAGGGAACGACCCACACCCTAAGGAGCTTCGCCCCTAAAACAGAAAAGGCGTTTGAGGCTAGAAAACCGGTCGTCTGTTTCCGTTGCCAGGAGCCTGGACACCTTGCGATCGGCTGTCGGAAGCCTAGGATTGTTTTTTCTTTCGTGAATGACGACGACAATTTGGAGCTCTCGGAGCCCTACTTTCGCGACCTCGCAGTGAACGGAACGCCATGTAGGGTACTTAGGGACTCGGCTGCGACAATGGACATCGTCCACCCTGCGTATGTGCAACCTGAGGATTTCACCGGGGAACATGCGTGGATCCGGCAGGTAGTTGAGGAGGATAGTGTGTGTTTGCCCATAGCCAGCCTAAAGATCGAGGGGCCATTCGGAATATTTATGACTGAAGCCGCAGTATCGCAAAATCTGTCCAACCAATACCCCTACTTAATTCAAATCGCTCGGAGATGCTGTTAAAGAAGAAGGGCCTGAGTTTTGGCGACCATACGGTCCAAGCTCTCCCGCGTCCCCAGGCTCAGAAGATCGCGGCGGAGATAAGGCACGGCAATGAAGAAAGGGAAAGGCCTCATGACATAGGCACTCAGGAAGCACAGCACATAGCTAGTGAAAGCGGGGAAAAAGACACTAGCGAGGACGCATCCGGGTCAGTGGGCATACCGCAGCAAGGGCTAGCAGAGGAATTAGAAACTAATTTGGTGCTGCCGCATTCGAAAGGATCTTTAGACCTTCTGAAGGTTGTTAAAGAAGGAAGTGCGGCAGAAGAAGAGAACGATTACGCTACGGGAGTAGAAACAGTGGCTCTTCCGGAGGACGGTCCTTGCGGAGACAAGGCTTGTTTTAGCAGCCCCAAAAAGGTCAAGGAGGCGCTGAAAAACTCCCTTGTACCTCCGCATTTGAGCGACGTTCCGGAATCGTCCAAAGGAGAGGAGACTGACATGGTGGCCAAACAGGGCAGGAACCGGGCGATCGGGGATTGTAGAGGCACATTCGGTGACCGCCTGGCGAGGCAAAAATTTTTCAGACGGCGCAAACGAGCGAAGTATTTAGCGCAGTGCAAATTCGAGAAAGACGTCACACCGCAGCTCGTAAGAAAAGTGTACAGGCCATCATGAAGAACTTCAAAAGGCTTATTATGGCGGTTGAGAAAACGGAGACGTCGCCAAAGGCGGATGACAACAGAACAGGGCGCATCTCCACGAGTAGGACTGCGGCTGAAAGGGTCAACCTGGCTGAGGTACGCGCGCACACAAAAGGCCAGTCAAACAGTCAATGAGGGGGAATGCGCCGCGAGAGCGAGGACGCAGGAATTCTCGCGTTTACGGCCTCCCTCTCCGAGACGAGAAAGAAAGCTGCGGCCACACGAATTGACAGGTGACGGGAGGGGGCAATGTATGTCTGGCACCCTTTATTGCCAATAGCGAGACCCAATGACTTTCAGATTGCGACCTAGTCGAGTGCGCATTAAGAGGTTGTAATTGTCGAATTGGGCGCCTCCATAAGGTTCTCGTTTGTAAATAGAGCACGTTGCATTTTTTCTTTTGTTAGTTATTAAGACCTTATTTCTTTTAATTTCAAAAGTTCCGCGTTAATCTCGGTGCTTCGTTGTATTATTTGTTATGAGAGCCAGTGACGCGAATAAAACTGCGAAGCAAGTTTTGCGACGGTGGTGGCTCGTGGTCGCGCTGATTTTGTAGATAGGCATTAACATTGGAGGTCTGTAGAAATAAATCATTTTGGATAATTCAATGCTTACAGGGTAGGTGCATTTATCGGTTACCATTGTGGAAGTTTAATTTGCTCAAGCGAGTTCGGAGAAGCAGTTTTCTTTCACGTTGTTGCGAGCAGATAGAGTATCCTGGCTTTTTGTTTTCTGGCGTTAACGGCCACTTTATGAATCAGATTAATTAGGAGTTGAAGCGGTCATCAGAGCGCAGTACATTTGGCATTAGAAGCGCTGGTACTGGCAGGTATCACTGACCCAACGAGTAACTAAATCGCTGCGCAGCATTTATCCCTTTGATCATTTTCAATGCGTTTTCAGTCTCTCAATAAACGCGGCTTTCCTGGGCAAGAGAAACAAAAACGTTAGGTATTAGGTTGGTTGAAATATGCATTGAAGTCTAGTTTTCTCCTTTTGTTCATTTTCGGGAATCTCGAACGAGGGCTGCTGGTACGATTCTGATAAGGTTTTATGTGAAGAACGTGTGAACCTGGCAGTTCTCGGGGCTAGTTGGGTGCTCTCTGTTTGTTGTGCCTTGGGCTGGGCGTGGTCTATTTCCAGAAGGTGTCACCTCGCCTGCCTTGGAACGAACGGCGAAACGAAGCAGAGGCACGGGGTCTACCGGTCTCTTCGAGGTGCTTGGATGCTGCAACCCCTTCGAGACCTCCTGTGGCGGCGGACGGGCTGTTATGATCGGCAAGGAATTCGACAGGTCAATGGGGGAAACCAAACTCGCGCACGTTCCCGTGTCGGGGCAATTATCCACATCCCCAAGAGGCGGTTGTGATCTTCCTGGAAACTGTACCTCTCAAATGTGGGAAACGAGCCCGAGCGCCTTTCCCGTGACGAGATAATCCCCTTCATCCCCGAGAAAGCGTCACACCTCTACGACCTGAGCAGACGAAAAAGGCGAGCTACCAAGAAAGAGGACCCGAGGGAGAGGAGGTCGTCACCTTGACCACCCGACAGAGGGCTGACACTTCCACAAGTTCCCCGAAGGAGACATCGGCTACCACGAGGGGTTATTTAAGGCTGTCCTGGCCCCCGTGCTAATCAGAACCGCTCGAGACTCGGATAGAGTCAAAACCATGTACCAATGAAGTGAATACAATCTTTTCTATTTTTCATCATCACGAAGCCCGCCTTCATCGTCGTCTCCTGATTCCTGCGGTGACGACCCACCTCACCCGCGGTCGAGATTATATCACCCCGTCTTGCGCGCGCACACACACGAAGCGAATGCAAGCAAGGCCCGAACACAGCATAAATGTGCGCGTGGTTCTCTGGCCATCGCCGAAAACAGCGTGCTAGCTTTGCCTCGGGCACAAGAGTCACCGAACCGGCGCACAGCACGGCGTGCCAGCTGCACAGCGATTTTCCAGCGCGCCTCTGTTCCGTCACGACTCACGAAGCCGTGCAAAACGCACTTGGTGAGGTGGGCGGGAAGTTCTCACTTTTGCGAGATCCACTTGTAGGTGACCACTTCGTTGGCGTCGAACGCACTTCGGATATCGATTCCGTCAGCATTGGCTGGCGAAAGCAAGGGCCGCCGCAGAATAAGGAATCCATGGAGGAGCCAGCCCCGCATTGCTATCGCAGGCTCGCAGTCGTCGCACTCATTTACGTCGGACGCCTTTTGACACATGGCGGAAGGAATACAATCGGAGGGAGCGTCACGTGACGATCTTGAAGTCAAAAAATATAGAGAAGTAGGTCCTAGTCACATGATAGACACGAGGTACATTCTAGTCGGCTCGCTATGGTTGCATCTGCTGCGGGAGTTTTGGAATAAGCGCACACGTTAGGATGAAAAACGCCCACGCCGAGATTAGTGAAAGTTCAAGCGTGTGACGCAGTCGAGTCTGTGTTACCTCAGTCAGGTAACGCGCCGAACCAGCTGACGTTAAATAGACGCGGCTTGCCGCTTAAGCAGCAGACAGGCGCCAAGGCGAACGGAGGCGTCGGGTAACCGCCATTGTGCCCAACAAACCGAGGACCACCTCAAGGACGATTGGTCGTGTTTCGGGGCAGTCTTAGGGGAAACGAGGAAACCTTTCGCCCTGCAAACGTGTCTCGTTTCCAAGGGTGAGGGGTGTCGTCAAGCTGCTTTCATGCAGCGTTTTTCCCGTCATACCCATTGTTTCCTGTTCTCCATTATCGTGTGCCTTATTTGGAATGTTATTATCTAGATGTACTTAAGCGTGTCCATCGAATCATCATTACTCCAGGGATCAAAACTTTTTTCCTTTAAGTTACATTCGGCAACTCTTCCTATGAAAACCTTGTGGGAAAAACGGGTCTTTTTCGTGCCGTGGTCGACAAATTGCCGTTTGTGTGCACATGCTGAAATGATTGATCACTCTTTTGTAGATTGTAAGAACCCGAGTTATTCTGGGACATTTGGCAAAGCACACTTAAAAAAGATTTAGATATCACTCCATACACAATTCGTTTCTTACATTTTAAAGACCCCTGTGACCCACCATATATGACGAGTTCATGTTACTTGGCCTATACATAGCCTTGGTCACAGTAGAATAAGCGACAATAAGGTACGCTGAACCACCGCGAATTCTCTCGTTTTTTTTTTTCGGGAATCCGCTACTTACCTTCGTATTGTGTACGCTGCACAGGAAACAGCACAGGACTGGATGTCTTTATTGGACCTTTGCACGTGCTTGCTCTAATTTAGTAAAATTAAAACGAAAAAAAAAGCCCGGGGAATTCAGTCGGTAGAGTGTGAGCGACTTAATCTCAGGGCCCTATGTTCAAACCACACGTTGGGCGATTTTTTTATCTTGCCTTCTTAAAATTTTTTTTTCTGTAAATGTAGCCATGCGTATGAGTATGAATTAAACACCTCTAGTTCATCACCCCGCGCCGCGTTTACACGTGCCTGTGCAAAAGTAATATACCAATAAAGAAAGAACATGTACTTTTCATCAACGTTTATTGAAATAAACGTTGCAACTTACTACTTCAAGTTGTGCTGATATAAGACGGGAACAAGTAGTAGCAGAAATGCAGTTAGCGCCTACAATGAACAAGGTCTGGCATATTTCGCCTGACGCCTTCGAAAAAGATTTTGCGCTTACCGCTGCACTGCTATGGATGAAATTTTGCAGAAAGATCGCATTTTGCGGTCCATTTCGTTCAGTGTAACACTTGCTACAGCCATTGGCCTCAAAAAAGTGCAAATGTGCCATCGTTTATGGGGATGCGAGCTGCTACCGCGACAGCGCAAGCATGAACTTTTGTCGCCCCCTGCCGGCAGATGCCGAAAGCAGCGTTTCAGCGTGTTGGATATAAACTCCATCGCGGCCGGACTCAACTCTCTCTGAGTGCGGAAGACGGAGTCGAGCCCGGCCGTGACCCTATGGTTACAGTGTACTAGAATGGTGTTCCTCGCTACTGGAACACGCGGCAGCCCTCTACGGTTCTTTCTGCAGCTGCCGACAGGCGGCGACACAAGTTTATTCTTGCGCCATCACGGCAGCAGCTCGCATCCCCATAAGCAAAGGCAAATTCGCACTTTTTTATTGCGATAGCAATTATATGGACACTCAAAAGCAGATTTCTGCCGTCGCCGTCGCAGTGAGGTTCCGTATGACGTCAATGGAGATGAAATCGTCGCCGCGCGCCGAACGCTGTATGTGCGATTGAAAGGGCGCGAGGGACGCGCGCTTTCACGGGGAGTGAACGCACGGCGGAGAACAAACGCGCGTTCTGCGCTGTGCTCCCTTAAGGGCTGCAGAAGTAGGCGTCTCTTTCCTCCTCTACAATCACCATATATGTAGAGCAAACGTGCCTTCTTCTGACGCGCGAAAGGCAGTGGGGGAGGGGGAGGGAAGGGAGGCGACGTTTAGCTGCGGCACCAAGTGCCTATTTATATCAGAGGCTCCGGCAACAGTCACCAACGCCGCACGCATTTTGAGCGAACGCGGGCAAAACGCCGACGGTGTCGACAACAGTTCTGCCTGTTGCCGGTGCTGCTGCATGTCCAAGTTTATGCAGCTGATAAAGCTGCTATCATTACTCCGTATAGCTCTCTTCAAAGTTGCTATCGCAATTGATGCTTCGCCTTTCAGGTGAAACTGCGACAACTTTTTTCTGAAATACCAGGCAATTAACTGTAGCAAGTTTTACACTGAACGACGTAGATTCCGAAATTCTATCCTTCTGCAAAATTTCCGCCAGAACAGTGCTGCGGTAAACGCAGTCTTTTTTTCGAATACATTGGCAAAATATGCAGGACCCTGTATAATCAGAACCTATGCCGGTATGGGCGTCTTGCGCTGGAGTTTGAGTTATAGTTAGGGTGGCTTGAAGGGGGAGGTGTGAAGACCGCGGCACCGCCACCATAGCCTAGCGAGGCCCCGCTGCGCGTTCCTGCCGCCGGGGGAAAATTCGGCGCCTCCATCGGGGGCGCCGTGAGCCTGTCAGTCTCGTAGGCGCTGCGCAAGGTAACTCGCGTGCTTTGTGTGGTGCAGCTTTCTTGCGTTTCATAAGTGATTCTTGAAAGGAGGTGGTGTGAGCTGCTTTCGCTATTTCTTGACACGCTGTCAAGAATGCCGTCAACGACGAAGAAGAAGACGCAAAGGTGGTGTTTTGTGCCAGGTTGCGACGCCGGTTACAAGTCGTGCGAACAAAGAGTGTCACTCTTCCGCGCGCCTGCCTGCAAAGATGAATTTGGAAAGTGGGCGCGCGCCATACCAAGGGCCGACAAGCCGCTGCAAGAGAATTCTGCGGTTTGCGAGAGGCATTTCGACGCAAGGTACGTTCCTACGTGTTTAAGCACTTGAAGCAAGTTGAGGTTTGCACGCTTTAACAGATAATGCGGTTTCACGACCAGATGTGACGCACGGGGTGTCTGCCGAGCTCCAGATTAATTAAGACGATCGGAGGTTCTTTAACGTGCACTGATATCATACGCCTCATTGATGCAGTTTGTGTTTCGCCGCCGTCGAAATGTGGCTGGACGTGTGTTAGCTTTTTAACTTGTAGTAGCAGTTGCACTGTTGTGTCATTGCTTGTAAATCGGGGAATTTTTCCTGTAACAGAGGCTATGCTCACTATTTGTTATATTTCTGCAGGTTTATCGTGAGTCACTTCGTGCACGTCGTGAACGGAAAGGAAGTGTCTATACCACGCCACGTTCCTGCTCTGAAAGACGGTGCTGTGCCGACAGTTTTTCCAAACCTTCCCAAGTACCTGACAAAGACTCTGCCGAAAGAGAGAAAGAGGAGAGTGGTACAACGCTCTTCCGTGCCTGTGAAAAAGAGCTGCAGAGGCATTGACAGTACGGCATGCGAACCAGTTCAGCTCACTCCAGATGAACTAGACAGAACGATTGAAGTACCTGCAACGCACTTCATTTTTTGTCTTCAACTACCGTCGGAATACTGGTCACGCCAGATGTTCCAACACAAGAATGTAGTGTGTTACCACACAGCTGACTATGACAAGAACAAAGTACCTCCAGTTGCCTTCAACAAGGTAGCTGTGTTTGAAATCGAAGGACAAACTTCACCATGCTGCACCATTTTTCTGGCTGGTCAACTTCACTGCCGGCGTATCATTGAGTGTGAGCAAGAGGCCCAAGATCTTCTGGTATATGCAGAAAAACTCTCTCTATGTAATGGAGTTGGAAAGACCAGCGAGTTCCAGCCGCTAGATGTGTCTGACTGCACAACATTATCTGGACATGGCCTGTTCTCCACTGTGTGTGATGGATCCATGTCACATGGTATGTTGTTTTTTGGTACATGCCTTTTAGGCATCACAAGTATGAAAACTTATTTTAGATACTTGATGCCTGACCCATTTCTGGTTTGTTTCCTAGATGTGTCGACCCAGACGCCTCAGCGATGTTTAACATGCAGAAAAGTCAGGCTAATCTTAATGGCTCGCTTGCTCCGCTTGAATAAAGTGCGACGCCCAAGTGCACTGGCACTGACTGCGGGAAGGCGACTGAAATGTGCTGTTCGCACTTTGAGGCGGAGGAACAGGAAAGTGCACACCTTGCATGAAGTCGTGCAAAAGTTGCGACAAAAGAATTCCTCTATAACGAAAAACAGTTTTGAGGCAAAACTAAGCTATTGTACTTTTTCAGATTTGATGTCTAAAATAAACGTTGCTGTTGTGCTTCTGTTTCAGATCAAGCAGCTTCCAAAAAAGCAGCAGTGTGCAGTCAGAGCATGTTTCGAGGCATCGAAGCGGCTATCCCTGCGGGGATATCGATTTGATAAAGCATGGCTCTTGGAGTGCATGATTTTAAGGATGAAGAGCCCTAGATTATACGAGCATTTGAGGGGCCAAAAGATTATTGTACTTCCCAGCCGTGTGTGCCTACAAAAGTACATCAAGGTATGCAACTACGTGTTTTTTATTGAGTATAATTTAATCATTATTATCTTATACTTGCTGGCTTTCAAAGCATCTTATGGTTTCAGCCGTAAACTTCTTGAGTGTGTGAAGGAAAAGGCCAGCGAAATGGACGAAATCAACAGGCATGGTGGGCTAGTTATAGATGAGATGAAACTTTCCACACACCTGCACCTCTAATCTACTACGGATATTGAGGGCTTCGTAAACCTGGGCCAGTTCACCGAAGCACAAGACAAGCACACAAAAGCTGATCACGGCCTAGTTGTTATGTTTCAGCCTTTCGTGGGGAAATGGACACAGGTCATAGGTAAATACACTCATCAAAGCACTAACGTTTTTTTTTCTTTTTAATCGCACTCATACCTGCTTTCTTGATTTTTTTTTCAGGTGTCTTTGCTTCAAATGGAAACGTGAAGGCACCGACGCTGACAAAAATAATTTTGGAGGCAATTCTTCTATGCGAGCGAGCTGGTCTGCATGTGGACTACATCTGTACTGACGGTGCATCATGGAACCGTGCCATGTGGCATAGCATGGGTGTGCGTGGCAATGCTAAACACGTACGATGCAAGGTTACACATCCATGCGACAAGAAGCGGTTCCTGCATTTCATCTCAGATTTTCCCCATCTCGTGAAATGTGTGCGAAACACTATGATTAGGCACGGCTTCAACACACACAAAGGCCGAGTATGCATACTATTTCATTGTCTTCATCATTTAAATGCAGGGCACCTGGAAAGCAGCTGTTGTAATCAGCGTTATGCAATCTTGCAGGCTCATTGGGAACATGTTGCAACAACTTGGAAGGTTGACAGCAGTGCCTTAACATTAAAAGTTGCACCCAAGTTGACGCGTTCACACATATATCCAAGTGGATTTGAAGAAATGAGGGTAAATCTGGCCTTCAATATTTTCAACAGTGCAGTTGTGCACGCAATGGACTTTCACAAAGAAAAAATTTAGCAACAGTACACTAATCTGGAGCCAACAAGGATGTTTATTGACATGATTGCTCAAATAATTGAAGCCATGACATCACGGTTTCCAGCAGAAGCTTTGAGGTATGTACACAGCAACTGTGCTCATTTTCGTGTGCCGGTGGTAAATGCTCTTTGTGTTGTTTCAGACGTGGCAGTGCTAAAGAAACTGCACTTGACAGCATGCTAGAATTTCTTGATCAATGGGAGGCCCATGCAAGAGGGCTCGGCTTCTTAAGCAAGAGCACATCAGAAGGTCTGCGTGTGACCATTCATTCCACTAAGGACCTCTTGAAGTACCTCACTGAAAAGGTTGGGTTCAGGTACTTCATGACCTCCCGCCTCAGTCAGGACTGCTTGGAGCGTTCATTTGGTATTGTTAGACAGTCCAGTGGAGCCAATGACCACGCAACTCCTGCACAGTTCATCATTATAATCAAGTATGCTTATGCATTTCAGTCCTGTCCATAAAAATACAAAGCATGTAATCCAAAGTGTCAATTTGTGTAACTTGCTTGTCTTTATGCAGGTGTATAAGCTTTTACAGCTTGGCAAAGAGCCCCAAGGGAGGAAATGTGTCCCCTGGACTTTTGGAATCCCTGCTGTCCGAGAAACAGCTGCTCCCAGAAAACGAAGAAACAGCCTTAGACGTCACTACACTACCAGCCGAAGCAGCTGAAGTTGCCGTAGACCATGCGGACTATGTGGAGCAACACAGTGATGCCCGCCTGGTTTATTACATCGCGGGCTACGTAGCCAGGAAGCGCATCCTTCTAAATGATTGCAACGCATGCAGGGATTCCTGCCTTGTGACACGAGAAAGTGTGCCGCACCAATTGCCAGCAGAAGCTTGCAAACAGTGGGACATGGGGGGCTTCTGTACCCATCAGTGCATCTGTACAACCTCATTGAGACCCTCGAGGACAGACTCACTGTTGCACTTAGCACTACACGACTGCACGCAAAAGCAGTCAAGAATTTCTTGCTTCTAGCAGCCAATGTGCCACAAATTGGCTGCAGGGAGCATTCCACTGCTCTGACAGGATTGGTGGCTAGATTTTACTGTGTCACACGTGTTCACTTTTTGCTCAAAGGCTTGAACCAGTGTGCTACCCACAAGAAAGTCAAAAGGGTCAAGCCCTGCGTTTTCTAAAAATGTGTGCTCTGTGGTGACTGCTATTTGCAATAAACATGTATTAAGTCACCAGCGCTTGCACTTCTCCGAATTTTTTACCACATTGTTGATATATTGCATTAATAACATGATATATTTGATTAACTTCTTACCTTTAAAGTCCTATCACAATCGCAAATATGTGACTAATGTGCGAGTGACACATTCAAGGTTGTTCCAACGCGCTGGCCTTCCACGGTGATTCCTATGAACTACTTTCGGCACGGCATAGCGTATTAACCTCGGCAAGAAGTGGCCGCAAAAATCTTCACTGTATCGGCTGCGTGGTCGGTGCTCGCTGTTTCTACGTGAATGAGCGCACTGAAACACTTAATTAAATTCTCTCAGCATTTACAATGCTAAAAAAATATTGCTCGTCAGCATCAAAAACATTCAAGCGGAAAAACTAAGCGCGACCAAATCATTTGCTCGCTCGGAGGTATGCAGACGCCGCGAGAAACCACGGCGCCCCCGCCGGTAGCGCCGTCACGCGGCAGGAACGCGCTTTTGGGCCAGCCTCCGGAGGCTGGTCTTCACACCTCCCCATTATAGCCACCCTGGTGTAGTAGCGGCGCCTGGTGGCAGCGAAAAACGTCATCTGGGTAGTACCAGCTTGGATAGTATTGAGCCCTGGCTACGGTGGCTAGATGGGTAGGTGTGCCGACCGAGCGTAGTTCACCACTTCACCGCATCATGACGCAAAAGTGGCGCTGCGGACAGTATAACGGCTGAGCTGCGCGCAACGTCGGCTGCGCTGTGTAGACGAGCAGCGTGTTTGATAGCATCGCTGCCTCTGCTGTAGCTTCGAAATACGCGCTATACAATGCCGTTTTGATCAGTGTAGGCAAAGCCAGAATGGGGAATTTGTTACTGTCGTCTAGTCAGAAGACACATATACTGAAGTCCATTTTATAGCTTGGCGATTAGTAACATTTATTGGTATAGATGCGGCGCTCCAGCCTATTGCATTAAATACGTTGATGCATTTTTACATGCATAAAACAATACTGCAGTGGTTTTATACGGTATATGGACATGTGTTTACGTGATATTTAGTGAGTTCTAATGTTCCGATTTCGAGAAATCCAGCTATTGTGTTTATTGCTGCCTCAGTTACAGTATTTAAATTGTTACGAGACGAATTGTGTTGGTAAGTGCATATGGTTCACTGTTTCGTTGCAATAAAATAAAGCAATGCGTCTTGGGCTAGATTCATGAATATATTTAAAACACAAAACGCGCTCTCATAACTTGAGTCAGCAGACGCACCACATAAATAGCCTAGCACTATCAAGGTCGCAACGTTTGTCCACCACATCGTAACATTATTCACAGCACACGCCTCCGCTTCAGGTGATTCCGTCTTCTCCCTGGTTCTTTCGCGCGCCATGTTCTTGCCCTTGACATGGATGAAAAGGCGTGTAATTAAATATAACTTCACAACGTCGTTTGTGAGCTCTTTCTTGTGCCGCTCGCAGCCGATCAAATTCAGAGGATTCAGCTGCAGAAAGGATGCAAAGTCGGCGATACTGTTCCTTCGTAACTCATTTAAAGTGAAGCACAGCTTGAAGGTGTCTTCGAGCGATGCTACCAGTTTTTTTAGTGCTTCAGAAGGGAGCAACGGCCCTGACCATCGTCGGTCATTATGTTGAATTCAGTATTGTCCCTGAGCAATCGCAGCACTTTGTTCTTTGCAGGAACTTTCTTGCTACATAGCCTGCTATATAGAATATAAGCCTAGAGTTACTTTTCTTTTCCCTGTTGCAGCGCAGCGCTGCTCGATGTCGCAGGCGCTGAGCACCTCATGTGCGGCTTGCAAATTTCCAATGTCGAGGAGCTCATCGACGTAAGCTTTTCGGTGTACGGCTTGCTCATAAACGTTGCCGATACTGAGCAAGCTACTGAGCAGCCCGGGGCGAACATTTCCGCTGTCAGACAGCGGAACATATCCGCTGTCTTTCTCACAAATTTAGAGTCCGACTTGCAGTTCCGAGTGAAGCAGTAAGTCTCCTTGGTGGTCTTCTTTGGTGGAGCAATGCCGCCGGTAATCTCGTCGGTCATTTTTCCGACCTGGAACATTCTACATCGCTTAGGAACTTGCAAACAGTACGAGAGACGCGGAGCTCTTCACCTTTGAAACTGACACGAACTCTCGCCGCCAGCCCCCTGTAGCAGACGACGCGCGCTGCGGAACCGTTCTACTGACCGCAGCGCCAATTTTGCGTCATGACGCGGAGAAGCGGTGAACTACGCTCCAGACGCGCCGGTCGGCACACCTACCCATCTAGCCACCGTACCCTGGCTGTGGCGAAGCACGTTTCTAGCCCGCGTTTTGCGTCGATTCGCACTTTTTTCTGCCCTGTTTCGAGTGGGAAAAGGCTCGTCACTTCTCACAGACCATGGCGACCAGGCTGCGAGCTGGCCGCAGCCTATAGTTATACGAAAACGGACTCTCCGTGTGCCGTGGGACGTAATGCTGGAAGCAGAAGACATCGGCGACGCCGATCCGGAGGGACCTAGCTCAGCCTCGAAAAAGCGTCACCGTCGTTACTGCTGCGTCGTGGGCTGCCATGAACAAGAAGGCCTGAATCCCAACAGCAGATTCTACCGTTTTCCTTCAAGGCCTCACGAAGTAGAGCGTCGGGCGCGCTGGATAACTGCAGTTCGTCGCGATGGGTAAGCGAAATGGAAGACCGACATAGCAGCAAGCATGGCTGGTGATTCACGATTCGAGACCCGGCCACAGCGACAATTAACAATTCGACGGGTGCGAAGTGGTGAAGTGACCAGGTGTGCGCAAATGACCATAAATGGTCGGGCTGATTCGGTGACAATTCACTACCCCACTACGAGCAGCACAGGTTAGAGAGTTGAATGTGCTCATCCTTGACCTCAAGCCAGCACGTTGAGGCAGCACAGCAAGGTAGTATTGATTACAGCACATCGATGTTCGAGCGCTGTCATTAAAAAATATATCAAGCGAGCAGCGCACAAGCTCGCGCTGCAGCGCGATTCGCACGTACGTACGTTACTGCGAGCGTATATGCATTGCATCAGTTATTTATCAATTGCTAAAGGGACAGATGGCCGCTACTACAGCGCAGGCATAATTACTTGTCAGAGGCATGCAGTCAACAGATTGCAGGAGACCCGCCGTTTCGCGGCATGTCGAAAGACCGCTGCCGTCGCGGCGCGTACCGTCGTGCGCTCGAGCAGTTCCGTACGCATGTCTGCTTATCGCTGCTGTGAATTCATTTATAGAAAGCATTTCCTCGCGGTTGTGCGCCTGAAGTTCAACTTCGCACGTGCGTGGCTCGCTTCACTTGCGACTGACACCGCGCTAAAACTTCGCCGCTTATTTCTTGAACGGCGTACACGTATTCGGCGTTGCATAATTTCTTGCCTTTACGCAGCATGCCACCCATGGAAAAATCTTCTGCGCCCGATATTCGCTGCAAGCCGTGGTAGAACACAACCGAAAGTGGCGGGTCCATATTGTAAACGTGCTTCCCGAAGCAGACGACCGAGCTTGGTACTACCCAGTTTCGGATTGACGGCGCTTTTTAGCACCATTTTTGAAGCGCCCCCTGGGCAACGCAAGAGCCCCATTGCCGCAAAACTGGCGTGCGCCTTCGACATCTAAGGAATGGCACATTCGAGAGGTTCCTGCCGTGTTATGACACGTTATGCGGAGGCCTCTCAACACAGGAGGCCAGTGAAAGTATGCCCGAGCCAAACGTTCAGCTGCTCTCGGGGAAATCGCAGGAGCCACGCGATTGGACTTTGTAGGTTCTCGCTCGCGCTCCCAGCCCAGATTATGGATGAGAGCGCCTTCGAGTGCTCCGAGCTGGAGCGTGGCGGTCTGAATGAACTGGGTGAATGTGTTCGCAGCGCTCGATTTCGACCAACCCAATATAAACCGCACCGCGAGAGCGCTTAGAAAGCGAGTAGTCCGTGAATTACAGCACGTATCCATGCTATAATAATAATAATAATAATAATAATAATAATAATAATAATAATAATAATAATAATAATAATAATAATAATAATAATAATAATAATAATAATATGGGGTTTATTGGCGTTCAATCCTAGTCACGTCAGGTACAGCGCAAAGAGCACCCGAGTAGTTCCAGCCAAACGCCAGCGCGAGAAAAAACCAGCGACACCGATCCTCCTGTCTTTGTCTTCCTCACTTCAGGAGCCATGCGACCACAGCGACGCTTGTGCTATCTTCGTCATTACAATGGCCCCACGAGAGAAGACTAGCCATCCTGGCGACTCACGGTGACGACACGATAGCGGGATCATTATACGGTTTAAGCCGGCTGACGTACACGGTTTCGCGACCACGACGCCGCAGATCGTCAGACAGCGTCAGAGGTTCGACCACATAGTTTACAGCAGATGTACAGTCGACGATCCGGTAGGGTCCGTGGTATTGAGCTAGCAGCTTAGACGAAAGACCGGGGACGTGAGGCGGAATCCACAACGAAACAAGGGAGCCGACACGGAAAATGGTAGGGCTCAGGTCGGTGTCATGTCGATTCCGCTGGTGAGCTTGACCTTCCGTCGTGAAGGTACGGGCAAGCTGGCGGCATTCTTCAGCGTACCTGCCTTCCTCTGATATGGGTCGATATTCAGAGGCGTCAGGTTGGTATGGCAATACTGTATCGAGTGTGCACGAGGGTTCTCGTCCGTACAATAAAAAGAATGGTGAAAAACCTGTGGTCGCTTGAGTCGCGGTATTGTAAGCGTAGGTTACAAAGGGGAGAACGATGTCCCAGTTGGAGTGGTCCGACGCGACGTATGCAGTGAGTATGTCGCCAAGAGTGCGATTGAAGCGCTCAGTTAATTCATAGGTTTGCGGATGGTACGCGGTTGATGTACGGTGGACGACATGGCACTCGGCAAGCAGGGCTTCAACCACTTGGGAAAGAAAGACACGTCCTCTGTCACTGAGGAGTTCTCGAGGAGCGCCATTTCGAAGCACGAAATTGCGCAGGATGAAGAAAGTACCCTCACGTGCTGTAGCGGCAAGAAGGGCGGCAGCTTCAGCATATCGGGTGAGATGGTGAATACCAATGATGATCCACTGGCTTCCAGACGTAGTGCATGGGAGTGGGCCGTAAAGGTCGATGCTGCCCCATCGAAAGGCCGCGCTGGGCAAGGTAGAGGCTGAAGAGCGCCGGTCGAGCGTTGCTAAGGAATCTTCCGTTGTTGGCATGCTTCGCAAGCACGGATATACTTGAGGACAAAGCTATACATACCGCGCCCGTAGAAGCGTTGGCGCAACCTTGCGTAAGTTTTCAGCACGCCTGCGTGAGCACTCTGTGGGTCGGCATGAAAAGCAGTGCAGATGTCGGAGCGCATGTGAAGAGGCATTACCAGAAGCCACTTGCGACCATCCGGTATATAGTTGCGGCGGTAGAGCAGGTTGTCTCGCAAGGTAAAATGAGAGGCTTGACGGCGAAGCGCGCGGGAAGACGGATTGGTGGTGGAATCCGACAGAAGGTCGAGAAGGGCAACAATCCATGGATCCTTCCGTTGCTCCGAATGCATGGACTCGACGTTGAGCGCTGAGATAGCGGTGTACTGTGCCGAGATAGACGCCGTATCGTGGGGTAGAGGAGAGCGAGAAAGGGCGTCCGCGTCGGAGTGCTTGCGGCCAGACCTGTACACCACTTGGATATCATAATCTTGTAGCCGGAGGGCCCAACGACCAAGACGGCCCGAGGGACCTTTCAAAGTCGACAACCAGCAAAGAAACATGAAACAAGAAACAAACACGTCATGGTCCATGACGACGTAAAACGGGCGGCCATAAAGGTAGGGTCGGAACTTGGCAAGAGCCCAGACTATAGCTAGGCACTCTTTCTCAGTGGTTCAATGGTTGGTCTCGGCCTTTGTGAGGGTTCGGCTCGCGTAGGCGACAACATATTCGTTATAGCCAGGCTTCCGTTGCGCGAGCACCGCACCAAGGCCCACGCCGCTTGCATCAGTGTGTACCTCCGTAGGCGCCCGGGGTTCGTATAGTGCCGGAGAATCGGAGGAGATGTGAGCAGCTGGCGTAGCGTCTGGAAGGCGTCATCACATTCAGGAGACCAGTTAGACATGTCGGTGCCAATGGTGTGAAGTCGCGTCAAAGGTGCGGAAATGGTCGCAAAATTGCGCACAAAGCGACGAAAATAAGAACAACGGCCGATGAAGCTCCGGAGGGTATTCAGTAACGTAGGCTTAGGGAAGTCGGCGACAACTCGAAGTTTCGCAGGATCAGGAAGGACGCCGTTTTTGGACACAACGTGGCCCAGGATAGTCAAGGTGCGAGCTGCAAAGCGACACTTTTTGATATTCAGCTGAAGACCAGCGTTCTTAAGACATGTCAAAACTTGGTGGAGACGTGAGAGGTGCGTCGAAAAGTCCGAAGAAAACACGACGATGTCGTCAAGGTAGCATAGACAAATGTTCCATTTGAGACCGCGAAGTATGTTATCCATCATGCGCTCGAAAGTTGCGGGCGCATTGCAGAGCCCGAATGGCATGACGTTAAATTCATATAGCCCATCAGGGATGACAAACGCTGTCTTCGGTCGATCGCATGCGGCCATGGGGACCTGCCAGTAGCCAGATCGTAGGTCCAATAACGAGAAGTACTCAGCGCCTTGTAAATAATCGAGTGCATCGTCAATTCGTGGTAAAGGGTAGACGTCCTTCCGTGTGACTTTGTTTAGGCGGCGGTAATCGACACAGAAACGAATACAACCATCTTTTTTGCGCACTAGCACAACTGAAGAAGACCACGAACTCTGGGATGGTTGAACGACCCCACGCTTGAGCATGTCATTCACTTGGTCGTTGATTGTACGACGCTCCGCCGCTGAAACGCGATAGGGGAGGCTGTCTGAGGGGAGGCTGGGACCCGGTGTCGATGTGGTGGGAAACACTGTTCGTACGACCCAAGGCGTGTTCCGTACAGTAGAACGAAGAACGGAAAGTATCTAGGAGAGACAGGAGTTGCTCGCGGTGCTCGAGGGAAAGGTTGGCGTCAACTCACGAATCAAATACTTCGGTAGCCAATCGGGAGCTTTTCGGAAACGGTGTCATGGCATCGAGCGAAATACCAGAAGAGGAGCCAAGCACGTCCAAACACTCAGGCATGTCAATAGGCTCGACACAGCCGAGGCACTCGTCGCGAAGCTGAGTCAGTGGGTATGAGAACGGGTTGTCCGCCAGCATAATTGTTGTATCAGCGGCTACGTCAAGAACGGCGAATGGAAGTGGTAGAGGTTTGCAGTGAAGAAAAACAGATGAAGGCGTGAACAGTACCGAGGCGTAGGGCGCAGATGGACACAACAAAGCGACTGGTGTTGAAGTGCTCGGCGGTAGGTCAGTGTCGGCGGCGACAATAATCTTTAAGAGGGCGGGAGAGGCGGCTGGCAGAGTGGTGTTAATAACAGACTGAGCAACTTCAGCACGGGCGCAGTCATTGACGGCACTGTGGCACGAGAGAAAGTCCCATCCCAGGATGACGTCATGGGAGCAGGAAGGCAGAACAAGGAACTCAATTGTGTAAAGTACGTCCTGAATAACGATCCCAGCGGTGCATGCGGCTGAAGGTTCGATGGGCTCCGTAGTGGTAGTATGAAGTACAAGGCCAGAAAGTCATGTGGTGACCTTCCTAATCTTACGGCAAAGAGTCTCACGTATGACGGAAACTGCAGCGCCCGTGTCGACGAGTGCGAATGTAGCGGCTCCTTCAACCTGTATTTCTATAATGTTTTGCGGCGATAGCGGAGGTCTTGGGCATTTTGACATGCGTGCAGCTCTTGCCTCCGAAGCTGCAGCATTTAGTTTCCCTCGTTGGAAGGCGGGTGACGACGTATCGGCGATATCGAACGGCGACGCGGTGATGGTGAACGACGGCTGCGGAAGGTCTGACTACCGGTCCAGAAGTTCGGCTACGGGTTCGAATCAGCATTCTGGTGGGCTGCAGGTACACGTGGATCAACGACGACGTCCGGACGCGGCAGGTGACGGCGACAAAAGTGCGCCACACGTCCCGCGATACCGCAGGAGAAGCATTTCGGCCGATTGTCCCACGTGCGCCATGGATCTTGCGGCCGGAAGTACTCAGGGGGCATTTGTGGGACAAGGAGAAGCGCTGGGCACGCTGGCGGCGTCGAGTAGGGGAGTGTCGTTGGTCTAGGACGCGACACTACTTCAGCGTACCTCAACGGTGCAGCAATCTGCGCATGCTGGTGGACTGGTGGAAGGGCCTCTGCAACCTGCTCGAGGATGGCCTGCTTCACGGCCGTGGACAAGGTTGGACAGGTTCCAGGGTGAGAGGGAGCAGCCAGAGCGAGCGGGCCACCTCTTCACGAATGAAGGCTTTGATCTGAGGCAGCAGAGACGCGTCATCAGCCTGTCCGTGAGCAGTCACCAAACTGGAAAGGGAGGCCACGTGAGCAACAGTTTGGCGGGCGAGCGCTCGTTGCCGGCGTAATTCATCGAAGCTTTGCCAATATGTGACTACGGCTGCAACGGTGGTAGGATTCTTGGCCATGAGCATTTGAAAAGCGTCGTCGTCAATGCCCTTGAGGATTTCTTTAATGTTATCTTCCTCAGTCATCGTTCGGCTCACGCGGTTGCAGAGATCGATGACGTCCGCGTTGTAACTAGTGAAAATCTCGCCCGGCTGTTGCGCTTGGTGGCGAAGGCGCTATTCAGCGCGAAGCTTTCGCACGGCAGGACGGCCAAATACCTCCGCGAATGCAGTCTTAAAGTCATTCCATGTCGCAATAGTTGCTTCATGGTAGCGGAACCAGAGGTGGCCGACATCCGCAAGATAAAAATAACGTTGGTGAGTTTTGTCCGATCGTCCCATTTGTTGTGGTTGCTCACCCGTTCGTGCGACGAAAGCCAGTCGTCGACGTCAGTATCAGCGGTGCCACTGAACACAGCTGGGTCTCGTTGACGAACGGCACCGCAGGTGACTGGCCCAGTTGACGAAGTGGGTCAGTCACCGGCGTCGTCTGGCATGGTCGTGGGGGTAGGAGCGGGCAGAGTGCGGCTCCGGAGTTCCAGGGCGATTCGTTAGGATACCCCAGAACTTCCACCAAATGATATGGGGTTTATTGGCGTTCAATCCCAGTCACGTCAGGTCCAGCGCAAAGAGCACCCGAGTAGTTGTTTTTGCCTCAAAACATGGCTCGTACCCACGAGGGGGATTGGCCACACTGGATAAAATAAAACATACACCTAACAACGAACAAAGGGGCAAATGTGAACAATCAAAATTAAGATTTTGGCAACTCCTTAACACCGATTTTGAGACGTCCTATACATAAACACTCTAAATAAAAAAAATTAAGAGAAAACTAACTACAAAAATAAACATAAAATAACATGTCCCGCGGTCGGTACCCTAGCAGCGTTACCTTCCGGATGTTTCAATGAATTTGTGTACAGCAGTGATCATCGAACTCTGACTTGTGCCTAATTGACAGGCCCCAAAAGACAAAATGTTTGGCGTTGTAAGTGCCAAACCCAGATTACTACTTGGAAATAACAGAAACATTCTACGGAGGAAGGAGAAGCGGTGGCAAGAAAGAAAGAAATGGCCAATAGTTTTCGGTTGATTACAAAACGAGCAGAGGTCAGTGATTGATAAACCAGATCTATGACGATAAAAAATTAGGCGGGGAACTCTGCAGCGGAAATTTGACAGCGTCACCTCACATTGGCGTGAAAGGCACTTGCTCGTGTTCCACCGAAAATTTAAATGTTGAAAATCGTCGGAAGAAAGTATGGACGAGTCATGGATATTCAGCAATAAAAGGCGTTTAAATTTAGCTCCTGTTATAAAAGAGAAATCAGGAAGAGTAGTTCCAGCCAAACGTCAGCGCCAGGAAAAACCAGCGACACCGATCCTCTTGTGTTTGTCTTCCTCACTTCAGGAGCCATGCGACCACAGCGACGCTTGTGCTATCTTCGTCATTACAACAACAACAACAACAACAACAACAACAACAACAACAACAACAACAACAACAACAACAACAACAACAACAACAACAACAACAACAACAACAACAACAACAACAACAACAACAACAACAACAACAACAACAACAACAACAACAACAACAATAATAATAATAATAATAATAATAATAATAATATATTTATTGCCACAGCAGGTATACAGAGTTATCATCAGGCCTGTCTGAGCCAACAAGGGCTTGTGGGACATGGCCCTGCAGATTTCGCAACGCAATACAAAAATAAGAGAACATTCAGATATCAAAGTAACGGTGTTACGTAAAGTGCGTGCGACATTAGATTTGGATGCGCAAATTTATGATAACAGTACATAGAGTTCAAGCTTTACCCATGACAATAACCTAAAAACTAACAAACAGACATACAGACTGCAAGATTCAACTCTTTAAAACAATTGCCACATAAACGTTATACATAAGGTAAGAAGGTACATCTAGTGTGGATATGGAACAGATTTAACCTAAACTGTACGGATAATGTTTTTCAGCAATCTTTTCGATGTTACCGAGAAAATATCCTCCGGTAAATTGTTAAACAGGTTAGGAACGTACACACATCGTCGTGCCTCACCATATCTCGTTGAGGAACGAGGTACAGTAAAACGCAAACCCGAACGGAGCATGCGTGCAGGTTTATGCTTAACTTCGAAATCAGAGTCCCAAAAATGATGTAGCACCACTGTTTGAACAAACAACGAGCGGAACGAAGGAAGACTTAAGGCGGTAAATATATATTCCGATGAAAGTAGTGGCGAGCTATACGCTACACTTTGGAGCATGTTTTTTAAAAGAGCGCGCAGAACAGAAGGCAAAAATTGTGATGCCGTAGCTTAATATTCCATACGCAAGAGCGCGCACAATTTTTTTTTTTGACAGAAAAGGGAACTATACTTTTACAGTGATAAAGTACCCAGGCAACACTTCGGAGTTTACTACATACATACGCTGAATGGGTTTCCCACGACAGGTTTGCGTCAAAGAATACACCCATGTACTACTACTACTACTACTACTACTACTACTACTACTACTACTACTACTACTACTACTACTAATATACTACTACTAGTAATAATATTAATAATAATAATAATAAGAAGAAGCAGAATCTTTATTTAGCGGAAACATGGTACCCTAGGTGGCTCGCAAGGCTAAACAGAAATAGAGTTACTGTGTATGCTAGAAAAGGGAGTCAGTAACTCTTAACAGAAACCGGCTGAGGCGCACGGGCCTCTATGACTGGGCCTGCACTTGTCGCCGGAACCCTCTACTGCTTCCAGCTGATGGTTATAATCAATGCGATTAGCATATTCTTAGAATACCTCGTGCACTTTTCGGATCCAACCATTTTTTTTCTCGTCGACTTGGGTAAATGTGCCCAGAACCACACCCAGTAATTATTTTCGCGAGGGGTTTTGCGGGAACAACGGCGGCAATTTTGTAAGTTTCCCATTTTCGCATGTGAATGAAGTAATCAAGCACCTAGCTGACATACGATAATGACATATGATATCAGCATATCATGCATATTTATATTGGCATGAGCATGAAATCAGTGACATATATGTCAATTGTGCTCAGCCGCGGCGATAATGTCGGGGGGTGTCAGGACTCACTAACCCTCCTCCTGGTCACTGGCATCCTTGCTTGCTTGCTTCCTATGCCATGGCGCATACCCACCACGGGGGATTGGCCAAGAAGCCGGCGGTTAAACAGGTGGGTTCCTCTTTGACGCAACTTGGGTCACTGGATATATTCTAGCACTAGAGTGTACTATGGTGCCCTCTAGGGCTAGTTTGTGCCACTTTTCATAATAACAATCATAACGTACAACACATATCACCAATTACACGCCCATAAAATATATATTGCTAATCGCATTAACATCGCCATTAATCTCCACAGAACTATGCGCCACCATGTTTAAACAAAATTGAAAGAATCGTTTGCCAAAATGTTTTTGCAGTTTGTTCTGATTTTTACCCAGAGTCGGTTTTCGATGACATCATTGATTTTATCCTTTTTTTCCCCGCCGCACACCTAATTGAGCGTATTGCATATAATGTTTGTCAATTTTTGGTGTTACTGTAGACCAAAAAAAGTGTGTGCGTAGAGAAATACCTGCTGAATGCGAAGTGCCGTTCGTGTAGGGGTCAACTTCGGGTATGTTTGATGTGCAAGCGCCGCTTTTAGCGATTGAAGCAATTGAAACTCGCGCCTGATGGGCTTCACTTTGTGGCGCCTAGATGTCGCCTATGTCGCACTAATGCGCCGGAGACGCCAAAAAGCGCGGGTGGCCAAAGGTGGTTGCGCGAACCGCACGCGCACGTGGAATGACGTGAGCGCGTGCATTGCGTTCTAAATCGCCCATTAAACATGGATTGTTCGGTGGAGTGGCAACCCGTTCTTAAACTGTGCAAGGTTCAGGCGCTTCTGTGGGACCTCGCAGGTGGCCATGTCGCCAGTGAATGTGCGTCTTCAAGAATTAAAATCGTCGTGAATGCAAAAGAGGATGGTAGCAGCTGCATTCAGACGGAGCTGATTTTCCCCGATAACATTGTGTTCGACGTGGACACTATGACGACGCCTCTAGAAACCTGGGTGCTCCGGGACCGCAAGGAATTTGTCCAGCCGATGCCATGCCGAGAAGTGACGTTCAGTGTACGTTTCCAGAAAGCCGGCTCGGACTCGGAGCAAAACATTGTGCCTTTTGTGGAACCCGAAATTGTCGCTGGAACCAGCTACCTCGTCAGGTGCGCAGAATGCTTTGGGATTCTCGGAGACAGTGTAACATTTCGCAGAGTCCTGCCGCTGCCATCCGAAGATTGGAAAGAGGCAATGGGCGAATGGTTTTCCCAGAAGCATGAAACTGCAAGCCGCGATAACCTGCCCGATCTCTCACCGAAACCGCGCGAGCTATTCACGTCCGCGGCTCACCTACTTGTGCACGACAAAAAAGTTCGCGAAGGCGACTTCGAGAGGCAAAACGAGATGGTGCGTTGCGGCAGGTGCCACGCTGTGTTGGGGAAGAAGGCGACTCCATCGTCCACTGCATTCTTTACGACTCGCGTGACCGCAGAACCTGCCAACGAGGATGATGGCAGCCCCATCGGCGGCGTCGACGCTTCAGCCCTACTGAGAAGCTTCATCAAAGAGCACTTCCAGCGGAGCGTGACCTGCAGGATTGTGCTGGCCTCCGTAAGTAATCTCATTTGACACGGTTCTTTGGGCTAGTTGTCGGTCTCGACAGTGCAAGTACGTGCCACAGCGCGAATATAACGAGACCGTGCTGTCCCGTATCTTAAGTATAAACCGCATTCACGCGATCTTGCGCGCGACAGCGACAAGCGACGCGATGGAGATGGCTGTCGCGTTCGCTCTTCGCCTACAAGTCGTACGGCATGCAAGCGACGAGACGAGCGACGACTTTGAGCGACGTCTCCCCGGTGTTGCCGGTATGAGGGCAGCAAATACTCGCCGGAACTGGCGTGACGTTTGCTTTATTAATTTAAGTTGATGTGTTTTAGTGTAAAGAGCAGCATAAATATTGCTAAAGGTCTTGCACTACGTTATTATCTTTGCACGTATCAAAATTTAGTCGTTTGCTCGTTCCGTGCGACAATCGGTAGCGCTTGACTGATGTATATCCAGTTTCCGCTTCGCGCTATTGGCTAGTCGCTCATAGCACTTCCGGGCGACGAGCGACGAATTCTAGATTTCTAGAACCGAGCGATGCAGCGAAAAGACCAAGCGATCTATCTGTTCGCGCGGCGGCCCGTTTCGTCGCTCGAAGCCGTCGCTCGTCGCCGTCGCGCACAAAATCGCGTGAATGCGGTTTGGGCTTTACTCGTCTGTTTGGGCACTATGCATATACTTGCAGTAAGTAGTCGCACCTCTAAAAAAAAAGCGTTTTATTGTTATACATTCGTTTAAAGAGTTCTCCCCCCGTTGGGGAATCGAACCCCGGTCTCCCGCGTGACAGGCGGGGATATTACTGTACTAACAAGCGCGGGGGTTGCTCGCTTCTAAGGTGCTTTGTCAAGGGCAACGCTAACGAAGATTTCCTCGAGGCCGCATGAGTCCAACTAAAATTTTTCTACGCATATGCATGTGAAAACGAGTGCTCCAATTAGAAAACCGCTCTATCGATTTGAATGAAATGTGTTGCACTTGAGAGACTGAAAGCTGGATTCATAGAATGACCGAATTTCACCGACTACAGAAAGCAGAATTTTGATTTAGGGTCTCGTAGCTTTATGCCGATAGCAATTTACAAAAATTACGAAAAAAAGGTAATGGTACATTCGACTGCGTGGTTCCCACCGCGCTCGAACTCTGTTTGCCGGGATACGGAGCCGTCGCGAGGTTGGAACCCTTGGAAGTAGAGATAGCTTGCGACCCGCCGTGGTTGCTCAGGGGCTATGGTGTTGGGCTGCTGAGCACGAGGTCGCGGGATCGAATCCCGGCCACGGCGGCCGCATTTCGATGGGGGCGAAATGCGAAAACGCCCGTGTAATTAGATTTAGGCGCACGTTAAAGAACCCCAGGTGGTCCAAATTTCCGGAGTCCTCCACTACGGCGTGCCTCATAATCGGACCGTGGTTTTGGCACGTAAAACCCCATAATTTGTTTTTAACTTTTAGAGATAGCTTGCTCCAGCCGAACGTGCTAACTGCTCTCCGAGCAATCGGGGTAGCCACGTGATCGAGTTTCTGACAGATCTCGGTCGCGCTCCCAGCTCGGAGGTGAGAGTGGCTTCGAGCGCTCTGAGCAGGAGAGAGAGAGAGAACACATTTATTATGCGACAAAGCACTGGGGAAGAGTGTTCAGTCCAAACCACGCTTCTTTTTCCCTGCTTCTACTTCCCTCAACACCCGCAAGCGCTGATCATCGAGGTCGGAGCTGGTCAGTGCTCTCTCCCGAAGCTACTAGGCGCGGCGCTCTGGAGGAACCACCTGAATGTATTCCGAGCGCTCGATTTCCACTAGTCTGTAGTAAAGCGCGCTGTAAGAGCGTTCTCGAGCACTTTAAAGCCACCAGTTGAATGTACCATATGAAATTTACAAATCCGTAACTGCACCAAGAATCGCAGTTGTGTAAATCGCGTCTGTTGGAACGCCTGTAGCCAACAAAGTTGCAGCTTACGTGAATTTATTTTGAATCTTTGCGAAGGCTATGAAAAAAAGCAAAGATTCCTACTCACAAATTACTGGTACAAGAAAAGATTTTGCGCTATCGCTGCTCAAATGTAGCAGCAAGGTCGCATTCTATGGCTCATTGCATGCTTTGTACTTGGGGGAAAAATGCAAATTTGCCCTGGCTAGCGCCCCTCGCAAAGTGATATCGAAAACATGAAGTCTATGATGTTGCCTTGACAGATTAGGATTTTCTTCTTTTGCTCGACAAACCAAGCACGCAGGAGTGCCAAGTGTTATAATAAACGATTACGAACATAAAATGCAATCTTGCAGCGAGATTTGACTAAGAATAGAGCAGCGGTAAAAGCAAAATATATTTTTAAAGGTCTTTATGCATGCCGTAGACACATGAAACCAACAGCACTAAGAGGAAGCTTTAACTTGAGCCCAACTACGATGCTGCCTATTCGAATACATGTAAAACGCAGAAACGCTTTTCTCAGATAACCACTGCGCCCATGTCAATAGAATTTGTTGCATTTGAGAGAGAAAGTTAAATTATAGTGACTGTTGGCAGCAGAATTTTAATTTATAGCTTCAATTTTGTAAAAGAAATTTCAAACATTGGTTAGCTTCAAAAAAAAAAAAAAAATAGAAGCACCAAGTTTGCAAATTAGTAGCGCTGCACCAAAAGAGATATTGCTGTTCTGTAAACTACATCTGTTTCATCTGTTACAGCATCCAAAGCAAACAAATTTGGCATATTAATTTATATCTTACGTGAATTTGTTACATTGTTTACACAGGTTTTGCAAAAGTCCTACTCACACATTAGTGGTAAACTCGAGAGCCATGTGTATAATAAATCAGTTTTGTCCGCTTTAGGTGTGCTATTAGATGCAATTTACAGAATTATTATATCATTTTTCATCGCGGAATTAGAGTTTTAAACTTGATGGTTTCGTTTTCAGAAAAGTTTAGATTTTCGACAATTGTTATGAAAATATTGACGGCCTAAATAAAAGTTCGCTGCCAAAGCCACTTGATTTCTTCTTTTTTTAAATGCAACAAACCTCATCAATTTTGGTGCAGTGGTTGCCGAGAAAGACGATTTCTTCTTATCCATATATTTAGACGGAAGCCCCCGAGCTAAAGCTTCCTCTTAACATATTAGCCGTTGGGAAAATTTGTTCTTCCAAATTCTGATCCTTCATTTTGCGGGTGTTTTTCGGGGCAAAGCGAAATACAGGGACAAACAGGCAAAACGTAGCTTTACTGGGTGCACAAAATCGAAGTTTACAATTTATTTACCTATTCTAAAAGCCTTGAAAGTAAAAAAAAATGTAGCTGGTTGAAACACACACGCAGCTGCTTCAAACGCTTGGCAGACACACCTTCAAAGTGTGTCTGCCAAGCGGACACACTTTGAAGGTGGTCACGTCGCAGGGTGATGTAAGTGAACGAAATATATATATATATATATATATATATATATATATATATATATATATATATATATATATATAAATAAATTATGCGCATCCCACGCACTGCGGGAATAGATGTAAACGAAGCTTTCTGTGCTGTTGGCTTTGATGGACGATAATTGGCGGTGATGTTCGCGGCGAATGTTCAATTTCTTCCGCGTTTAGTGCAAACGAGAGTGGTGAGTTGATGGTAAGTGTTACCTTGCGTGCATCATTGCTGTTTGTCTGCATAGTACACGGAACACAGCGAGACGCGTTTGCTTGAGGCGTTGTTATGCGCCATTGTTCATACCCTCCGAGAAGGTTCATATTGCATTGTCTCGCACGGCACGTCGCATCGTGGCAGAAGTTTTAAACTTGTGAGGAGAGAGTGGCGGCGTAAGCGCACCGAGCGCTCAGTTACGCGAGACAAGGTGCGGTTTCTCGGAAGATGCGCGCCCGGTTGAACGTAGTTACCACAGAGATGACCAGGTGGCGCGAGCGCCGTAGTCAGAGTCGGGTGCCTCGATGTCCTCGAGGCACCACCCTAGGAGAGAGGGGAAGGAAGACGCGGGTGGCGCAATTTTTTTGTGGTGGGCTCTGTGACCGCCTCGACCTTCTCTCTCATCTTTCTTCTTTATATCTCCCTGTCCCCACTTCCCTAAGGCGCTGAGTCGTGCTCCCTAAAGGCCATACGACACGTACGCGTGCGCGAAAGCGTAGCCGCGCCTCGCGAGTAATTGCGGTTTGAACCCAGAAGGCGCGCGCTGGTTGGCTCACATTTTCGCCTTGGTGTCCAACATACCCAAGCCAATGTAATCCATTAGCAACCATTCTGTTGTTGCTTTGCGGACGCGTCTCGTTAGGCCTTCTAGTGGCGGAATCGCTGAACGATCTCAGAAATGGGACGCGCTACGCGCTCATAACTAAAGTTTCAGGTGACTTTAGAGAAAGTGAAAGCTCATTTCAATAGGTACTGGCAATCAGCGCGAGTGAGAACGTAGCCATCGAGAGAATTCGCGCTGAAGCGGGAGCCATGGGTGCCGCCAAGTTGGACAACGCTATTTCTTAGCGTGCGTACACATTAGATATCTGTGCTCGAGCGGCGCTTCGACGCGTACCATCTGTCCTGCACCATCTGCGCATGCGTGAGGCGCGAGCTGTCGCGCGCCGGCAAGCGTACGTGCAGTATGGCCTTAAGGGGTTGCAGAAAAGAGCGCCTCTTCACAATCTCTCTCTCCCTGTGTGTAATGTGGTGCGTGCGCATGTGTACAGCACGGGGGAAAAGGTGCGGAGTGCAGCAATACAGTGAATGCTTGCGACGAACGTGTCGGCTTGTAGTCATTCGTAACAAGCCTTAATTAAATTATGGGGATGTACGCCCGGTGACAAAATATTACGGACCATGAAATCTGAGAAAAAGCTCCGCAGCATCAGAACACGGTATTTGCGTTTCGGGCATCGACTAGAATATGCTAGCAACATTGTCGTGTACAGTTTTACTGGCTACTGCTACAGCCTGCAGCTCGGGAATTGAACGTTTTCTGAGATCCCATGGTCCGTAAACTTTTCTCGCCGGGTGTACGTGCCAAAAGCAGAATCAGATTATGAGGCACGCCGTGGTGGCACACTGCAGATTAATTCTGACCCCCTGTGGTTCTTTAACGAGCACCTAAATCTAAGCCCACGAGCGTTCTTGTATTTCGCCCGCGTCGAAATGTGGCGGTGGGGATCGAATCACCGACCTCGAGCAATGGCATAGCCGCTAAGCTACCACGGCGCGCACAGAAGTGTTTAATTGACGCCTAGGCTCGATAATGAAGCGTAAATATATGCTAGGGTGCTTTAATGCGGCTTGGAGCCTGCACGCCACGCGTCAGTTGTCCGCTTGACGAATTTGCATGGTGTTTATTTTTCAGAAATAGCAGACACATGTCGTGTACACCTCGAACTTAAGTTTATCGAGTTTGTCTGCAACCGCTGCCGTGACTACAGCAGTAGCTAAAGTCCCTCCACCAGCTTACAACTATTAGTGCACTACGCAGACAAACAGCAGTGGTGCACGCAAGGTTACATTTACCACCAACGCCCGCTTGTTGCACTAAACGCTGAAGAATTAAACAATCGCCGTCAACATCAGCGCTAATTATCGTCAGTCAAAGAACATAGCACGGAAAGCTTCGTTTGCGTCGATTCCCACACGGCCTGGGGTCCGCGTAAGTTGTTGTTCGTGCGGAATCGTTTCATGGCACATGTCGGCCGTGGCGCGTATATACCCACACACAAGGGGCTATTAGGTACTTTGAACTAAAGCCCTTCCATCCCTCGCTTTTCCAACGACCCGTTTGCGCAGTGAGCCCAGCCAGCAATTTTGGCTGTTTGCGCATTAATTGTTGCTGAACTGAGATGTTGCAGCCACCTCTTTGTGCCCGCGGCGTCTCCTGTAAGGGGACTATAATATTTCTTGCAAGTGGCAGAGGGAGAAGGGCAGGCGAAATCAGGCTTTTTTTTTTTCTTTCTTTTTTTCAAGGGGAGGGGGGGGGGGGAGGCGCTTCTCGTGCATGACACTGGCTTAAAAAAAAGGCGCTTTAGTCGAGGCCATATCGAAATTTGACTGCGCGAAATGACTCTGTGCGATTATTCGCTGACATTCCGTTAGAATGTTTCGATTGCCAACTGAGCTACGAAAAACGTGACTACGGAATCTCAAAAGCGGCGAGGCGAAAACGGCAAGTCTAAATACCTCGTTACGTGCATAAGTAATGAGAGGCATTCAAGATGCGTACACGGTGTGCGACTTGTACCAGGCTAAGGTCATGTTTACGTGTAATGTCGGCAACTTCCCTTGCTCATGCGCTGAAGTAAAGAAAGTCAACAAGTTTCACTGGGAGGATTTCTTTTACGCGTACACTATATAGCGGACGGTAGGGACTAACGCCTTGACTTGCGCGTTTGCAGTTCGGACACGGAATAAGTGTTCGCTTTCATGTTGGTGCACAGTTTGCGCAAAGCCGAGAACGCCGGACGGGCGGCAGAATGTGGCGGGAACGGCGAGAGGCAAGCGAGTTAGCTTGCAAAGATTCACTCGGCCTGTTATGTAAACACTTTGCTCCGACCCATTGATGCCGAATGTACCAAGTGGGTGTAGGCTCAGGAACCGTGTTCTCATTCGAAATTTGTAACGAGGGAAAAAAGGGGCCTGCAAATGTTCAGGGTATTCTCACGATTCCAAAATCTATTGTCACTAACTGCTGCATGCTCTATAGGTCGATCGAGCTCGCTTATGCCCTGAGCTTACTCCGTCTGCACTTGCGCAGGGCAACCAGGTGCTGCTACTGTGGCTGATGGAAACGGGCCTGCAGTACTTCTACTCCAGGGAGGTGCAGCGTAAAGAAGTGCGCGTCGACTTGCAGGTGGGCAGCAAGGTGAGCATGCCGTATGGTTTGTTCATTATGTCGGTTTGCCATAGGGAAGTATGGGGCCTCCCGATCGTTTTGAGATGAAACCAGCGAAGAACGCAGGGCTAGTTCATGTGGCCAACAGGGGTCGAAGGGATGTCGCTTGGGCCAGCGTTTTCAGTTGAACTGCTTTCCTTGGAAGCGTTTCTGTAGCTCACTCTATCCCACCCGAAATTGGAGAGGAGAATAAACGGGTGGGTAGTAAAAGTGCGATTTGGGCGATTTGGTAATGCTTCATTTTGAAATTAAACAGCGCGCAAAAACGAGGACGGATAGGACAAGAGAGACACACCACCAGCGCTGACCCGCAACTGAAGTCTTTATTGAATCATTCACACAAATATAAACAAGCAAACAAGCACACCTGACATGAGTTGCCGCAGCCTTCTAAATCAACCGAAGTTGGGAAAGTACCTGCTTCCGAAAGGGAAATTCCTTGTCATGCAAATCAAGTGATGTTCGGCTAACACAGTGTTATGTTTCTTTGCATATATGGCAGGCTTCTATCACTTCCCGGGCAGTCTAATATTTATGCCTAAATAGTGTCTCTGTGCTCGGAAAAAGCGGTAAGCAACCACACGATCGGCAGTGCAAGGCTAGATTAGTGGGGGCTGCATTCTTTACCGAAGCACTACGCTCTCTCAGTCGTACATTAAAGGGCCCCTAAACCACCCAGATATCGAAATTTAGTTGTGGTGTTGCAGTTGTGCACGAGTCTACAACGAACACGTAGCCGCGAGAATTTTTCCATATGGTGCCGTAATAGCGGAGTTACACGCGTTTGATGATCGAAACACGGCCCTCGCTCATTTCGCTCTGTCCTTCGCTACACTCCTCGTCGGCTGGGCTCTCCTCCTCGCCGAGTGCTCCTCCAAATATTACGTGACATTCCTCGTCGCCAACGCGCATCTCAAAACTGTCCACTTCCGTTAAGGCACGTCCGCGCTAGCGGCAAATATACCGACGACGAACCGGCCTCCAGTGCTGTAGAACGTCTGCCGCGCGAGAGGTGTCCGGAATATACGGCAGTTCGGCCGGCGCACCGCCCACTGCACGATCGACGGGCCAATCGACGACGCGCGAATCTGCGCGCCTCCGCCGCCGGCGACGCAAACATCGGCTGCAGCTTCTGTTCCAAGCAAAATTATTTCTGCTAGATCAAGGGATGCATAAATTGTACATTTTACGAAAAACAATACCCGCTGTCAAACGTTTAACATGAACGAGAGCTCCGATACTTGTCGAGCTCAGCTGCAGCGCACGGCTACCGACGGGAGACGACCGGCTCGGCTGTGCTCGCATCGCAGCGGACGGCGCTCCTAGTATTAGCGTATTTTTCTTCTGTGTGTACGGTTATTGCGAAGAGCGACAACAACGATAACATTTCGGCTCGTGAGCGTCGGTAATTCATTCCGAAGTGCCGTTCGCTTTAGCTTTTAAGGGAACCGGAAAAGGCATAGCGACGATATCGGCGCCGTCGCTCTAGCGATCAGCGGCGGTGAGGCTGCCGCACATATTGAGTCCCGGTCTCATCCTCTCTACCTATACGGCAAGGAAATCTCGCCGTTCGCGAGCAAAACCGCCGTCGAACGGCGGCCCGCGTATGGCGAATGGCTGCGGCGAGTTACCGGGCCGGTAACGTGGACGGGCCTTAGCCGCGCGAATCAGCGCTTCTCGGCTACCCGCTGTTGCTTCCGTGCCGGCCCGTGCTCATGCGAAGCGTGCCGATATGGACCTTGTGTTGCGCGCACGTCTAGAAAGGCCAACACTGTCGCACTCCGTTCGCGAAGATAATCAGACCGCTAAGCTCGATTGTGTTGGAACGCGAGCGATTGGGCACTTGCGTTGCTGGCTGTAATTACTGATTCGCAAGCGCGCAGAAGCGAGCAACACAGCGTGGAAGAGCAGGTAGCGCGCGTAGCTGCTAGCAGACTAACCGAAAGTCGTAGGTTGTTGCTCGACCAATAGACATCGTCGACCCGGTTGACATCACCAGATGCACCCTGCTGACATCGTGACGTCCGCTGGGGATACCGGAAAGGTCAGGAGAGGAGGACGGCATTGTTTTTTTTTTATTTTGTGGCGCCCCCAAGGCACGTAGCGCTGCAGCGTTTGGCATCGTTGATCGTGACGGCATTCTGAACTCGATGCGCGTGTTTACTTGAAATGTTCAAAAAAATATCTGAGGGGGTTTAGGGGCCCTTTAAGGCAGCGTCCTGTCTGCCCTGTACGTTTTCCCGCATGGTAAAGAAATCTTATACACTACACCGCTATCATAAAACACAAACTATTGCGCGGACTTAATTCCGCACACCTTCTTGAGCCGCTCACTCTTTCGAGTAGTCCGGTCGTTAACAATAGGGCACATGCGGCTTAGTTTATTTCAGGCAGAAAAAACAACGTTGACGCCATACCGCCTTCCGACGTTCGTGAGCCCATAACGTGTGCTTGTACAGCATGACCGCATACAGGCGCGGATCCAGGGGGGTTGTCCAGATGTCCTGACCCCCCCCCCCCCCCTCCCACTCAGATTTCTGCATCGCCCCCTCGCTGACAGGGGGACGGCCCTGTCGCAAAAAAAAAAAAAAATGACCACCAGCATTCTTCAAAAGTATTTTTCGCGAGTACCCGTGGTATCAGCAATGTAGAAGTAAAGCTAGCTCGCTCACAAGCTTAGTTGTACTCCGTAGGAGCGTGGTCTCGCGAAGTTGCTGTTGTTATTTTTTCTCATGAACACCTTGGACCTCCTGGCGCCTGCCGTGTCTTACTCGTCCCGTCGGTGGCGTCGAATGAACGAGGGGACGTTCCTTTTGCCAAGCACGCCGAGGTCCGCTCGAGCGCCTTGATTAACTTGGTTTCCCCTTGGGGTGAAAACGGTTGCCTCATTGGCTGTCATCGGTTCCGCGACCAACGTGCTTAATGAAAGAGATCTCTCGCTGAAGTGTTCATATATAAATAATAACAACTAACAGCTAAACTATAAGAACTACGCATAGGCAACTTTTTTTAACTGTAGCACTCATTGTGATCACAGTTACACGTTGACAATATCCAGTACGAGCACAGTACCGTTCGTTTTTCATTGCGACTTCGCAATGAAAAACAAGTTTCATCTTCAAGTTTCTTCATCTACAAGTTTTTCATTGTGACTTCGCAGTTTTATTGTCGTACATGAAGCATAGGAGGCTCAAAGCCGCCGGATCCGTTTATCTGAGTGGCCGTTCTCGCGTAGCGGGGCGAAGCCTCGAGCCGCGGTTGCGAAGTGGGGGAGCGTGACGTCAGCGGCCAACGCCAGCGCGCGGCCGCAGGATGGCGGCGCGTGGTTCGAGAAACGGGGAGCGGATGCGCGCCTTGTGTAAAAGGATGACGTCGCGTGGGAAACAAAACATGAAGACGCTGGCTCGCGCTCTCGCCTACTACGCCACATCGTTATTCTTGTAGGTGGCGTCGTGAGTCTTCATACGCGGTGATTCGCATATCGTAAACAACCAGCGTAGTGGTTGCCGCGTTGGAGCGGAGCGTTACGCTCGTATTCAAGAACGTTCCTCTAGTCAACACAACACCTCGACTCAAGAGAGAAGATAGCACCGCCATCCCTCCACAGAAGTGGTCACTGAGCTTCATGATCATTCACAGGAATTCTTGAGAATTGTCGCGTCTTTATCACTCGATAGGCGGCGCTGTGCTCAACAAGGTGGAGTGGAGTAAGAGCATCGAGTCGAGGGCTGTTTGAGAATACGGGAGTTAGTCCTCCAAAGCAAACGAAGGTGTCTCAGCCGATCACAAAGAATCTTAAGGAAATCAAGGTGTCCCAACAGAACTACAAAGACGGACCCGTGCTTACGCATTTATAACGAACCTGCGACAGATCATCCCAAATTTTATTTTAAGAAACAATACCGGCTAGATATACCGGGTGTTCAAAATTAAGCTTTATGGTTTTCTTAAAATTAGGCACTGGGAGGCACGTCAAGACCACCTGCGCAAATAACTTCTGTGGCCAGGGGGGCACAAAGTGAGATAATTATCGCTGTCAGCAGCCGAATTAACTAAAATTGAATAATTACTTTTTATTGACTGCAGTAAGTGTGCATGTTTGTATTCACAAGTTAGAAGCTGCAGTCGGGTTTCTACGCAGTTTCACTTGGAAGAATTCTTCTAGCATGTCTATGCTCCGAGATATCCAACTACAAATTTTAATTGTCGTTCGCATGATTACGCATGCAAGAGAGTGAGGATCGGCCCAAAGCTCCTCCCTGATGTGACGCGGCTGTTGGGTGCGGCGTTTAGTCTGACAACGCGGCGGAGGCATTGGGAAATATAATAACTGTCCTTTTCCCCTGACGGCTGGCGAAATAAAAAAAATCGAAGAACCCGTAACCGCTGTCATAACACGCGACCGCGCAGCCTGTAAAGCTCGCGGCAGCTGCCATGCCGAGATAATGGCGCGAGCGGAGAAGCCGGAGGGCAGTACGCGTGCGTAATGGTGACTAGACGACCGGGCATGGTCCTTGCCTGGGCTACGCAAATAAAGTGACTGCTGATTCCCAAGTATTGTAAGTTTTATTGAAATCAAAAGCAACAACTGCACCATCAACAGCAGAAACCTATTTAGCTATGCTAACGAATATTTCATATTGCCGCTTTAAGTTTGGTGTTGTCATGCACAAATCTCATGACAACACTTCACCCATCAAGATGTCAATGCCCTAAAAATGTTCAAAATGCCTCCCTTCCACAGCAACGCAAAGCATAAACCGCTCTCGCGCCGACTCGATCACTCTTCGCAGTACGACAATTGAAATTTGGAGTCTGATATCCCGGAGCACGAACACGCTAGAATAATTCTTCCGACTGATACTGTGTAGAAACACGACTGCCTCTAAGTTTCAATACAAACATACCCACTTACTGCAGTCGGCAAAAATAAATATTCAAGTTTAGTTAATTAGGCTGCTCACAGCGATAATTATCATCTCACTTTGTGCCCCCCTGGCCACATAACTTATTTGCAGAGGTGGTCTTCGCGTGCCTCCCAGTGCCTAATTTTAAGAAAACCATAAAGCTTAGTTTTGAACAACCTGTATTATCAGGTACAGCCGCCAAGCACATGGCTGTATTGGGTTACGTCCTTTTCCTATAAGCTCGGAGAAACCGATACCTATAGCTTCGCTATAGGGCTTCTTCCTCTTTCTGGGGTTTTACGTGCCAAAACCAGTTCTGATTACGAGGCACGCCGTAGTGGAAGACTCCGGATTAGTTTTGAAAACCTGGGGTTCTTTAACGTGCACTAAAACGCAAGCACACGGGCGTTTTTGCATTTCGCCTCCATCGAAATGCGGCCGCAGTGACCGGGATTTGATCGCGCGATCTCGTGCTCAGCAGCGCAACGCCTGAGCTGACAGAGCCGCCACGTCGGGCTACAGGTGTTGCTCTAGCCGTATAAAACCTGGGTTTATCGGGAGCAGAAACGGTGAATTTCGATAAATGAGAAAGGCTACTATCATCATCATCGTCATCTATGACAGAAGCTGACCCCCCCCCCCCCCCCCCGCCCCTCAAAAAAAAACCTGGATCCGCCCCTGACCGCATACTTGCGCGATTGCTGCTGGTCTGCTCTTCGATGCGTTCCATGCTTCAGCTGTCGCAATAACCATTAACTAACTAGTGCGAAAACAAAATCGGGAAATCCCGCTTCTCGCCAGTTTCCTAACTTGTTGAGAAAAACTATCTGCAACTAGGCGATCACACGACTTTCTTACTGCGGATCCTAGCACCGACATAGGAATGCCGCGTTTTACCAACTTCGAATGACCGCACTTAAAGTTCAAAAGCCGTTTTGATGACCTTGGGTTGTAGCACCAGCATGTGTGAGACTGTTGGAACTTTAGTCTAAAAACCTCGTTTTTCGAGGGTAACTGATAGCGCAGTCCTCTTCCTTCCTGTTGAAACGCACTCAGAACTTCAATCATACGCATAGCGCCAGCCGATTTCGGCCGAGAAATTAAGAAATCGTCGACGAATCGAAATTTGCCCTTCACTTTTCCTGCAGGTCTCGCCTGGAGTCCCATGTCGTCTTTTCCAAGAAAAATGTCGGTTAATACAGGGGCTACTGCTGACCCTAGACTCCAATGAACGAGCACACTTTCTTTCAGAAAACAAACGTCGAATTTGAGTAAAACAACAGTACCTTGGCGAAAGATGCGACTGATAAGCCGCTTTTTTCTATGAACTTTTGTGCTCGTCGTTGTCTTCTGTAGTGCACTCCTTGACACTTCTTAGAAATTCTGGTTGTGTCAAAGAAGTAAAATAGATCTACGACGTCAACACTACAAGCGGTGCATCCGTCAAACGTCCCTGTACGCAAAGTATCTATTATTGATTCCAACTTCTTTACCTTGAAAGGGTCCTTCACTCAAGTATACGTTGCAAGAAGCCAGAAACCATGTGCTGCCAACTTCCTCCTTCAGAAACAATCGTGCGGAATGGTTGTTCTGATTTGCGAGTATTGATGGCGAAAACAACTTGCAGGTTAAGGAGCTCTTTTGCTTTCACTACCTGGTTCAAAAGGTGTGTCAGGTTTTGCACCTCTAGAATGTTCTTCGCTTGCTTCTTAATTTTCTTGGGTTGCAAGTTGACCTGCGAAAATTATTCGCTAATGCAGCGGACGCTTTATCGTGGTATTGATCATCTCTTAACAGTACAAAAAAGAAAAAGAGCCTTCCTTGCGAGCGGCAACCGGCCTGAGGTTCCTTTCTTTTAAACCCCGGGCAATAGGTTCCATCTTTGCGACGGCTCTTTCTCCGGGCGGCTCCGCATAAGTGCGTCCATACGCTCTGATATGCACCGTGTTTTCTCTTCCTCCGGGGCGAGCCTCGCGACTTCCCTTGCCATCCCAATGTGCCAACAGGTTTCAGACTTGGTTCAATACAAAACTTCGGGCCTAACTTCAAAACGGTGAGATGATTATCCAGAATAGACGCTTCCAATAAGTTACGGAAGCGACTTGATTTGCTTACGCACTTTCCCTTCTTGGGTAACTTCGGGCGGACGTTGTTCCAGTAGGGCCTCGGAAGCCAAATCAGTGGTAGCTGAATCATCGGTAGCTGTTTCATTTCAAGACGAATCATTACCAACTCGCTCAAGTCTCGGTTTTATTACCGTTTACCTCTGAAACTGCAATCAACATGCACAGACGTTTCAAAGGATGCTCGGGAGGCTACCAACTGCCCTATAGTTCGGGTCAGCGGACCGTCCCGACGACTTAGTTGCGCTTTTTCATCGCGGTTACTGCTTGTATATTTTCCCGTTTCCGTTATTCCTGACCAGAAACTAAATCAGTCTTCGTTTTGTAATTGGCTGCTTTCGGCCAAAGTTAATTTGGCGAAGATGGGACTTGGAGAAAGAAAACATCGCAGAAGAAAAAAATAATTGAAAACGACTGAGCTGTAATAAGGTCTACCACCATCGCTTACTGCCTCCGGAGTAGCCTTGTCTCGGCTGTTGGTTCCGCATTCTTGTCGTGCCCTCCGGTGATGTTGAACATCGAAGTTTCTCATAACGCTGCTGTGGTGAACACACTTCAAGCCACAGTGATTCCTGGCGGGGGAAAAAAACCGTGCATTTATTTGCGCCCCTTTTTATACACAGCAGTGTGGAATGGTATGCAGCGCGCGGCCTGTATTATTTTATACAAATTGTACTACATCACCCATGGCCTCCGAAATCGGGCTGCGATCGCTCGCGCCACTAGTCTCGGAGGCTATGCATCCCCCTCTTTCTGAAGAGTCGTAAAGATCCAGTCTCTTTGGTGGCACGACCCTTCGCCCCGATCGTGCGCGGTAGGCACTTTGGCGACAGGGAGTGTGGACGTGTTTTGGATTAGGCACATCGCTTCCACCTGATGTGCTGTCTTCACTGGATGGTACACAGTCAGGTTTGTTGGTGGCCACAACTATTTCGCCATCCTCTCCTGTTTGCGCCCCAGGTGAACCACAGGGCACGAGATGACGCTGGTTTCGCACCAGAACACCACTCGGCGTCTCCACCACGTAGCTTCGGTGCCGATGCCCAGGGCTCAAACACGAGCGCTATTCCGCAACAGACGACAGTGGCAGTACAGCGCTCGTGTTGGTTCTTTCTGTGTTACGTCGTTGTTTGCGAGTGCGCTGCCATATTCCATCATGTCTGGCTTCACTTCTGACACCATGTAGTGAACACACTTCAAGACATGGTGATCCCTGGTGGGAAAAAGCCCCGTGCATTTATTTGCGCCCCTCTTTATGCACAGTCCTGTGGAACGGTATTCAGCGCCGCCTACAATACTTTATGCGGCATCTGCAGGCCGTCTCCGGGGCAATTATTCCGGCTGCGCGCTGCGCTTTAGCATGGGCCGAAGGCACCGAGCCTGTGTTCCCGCCGTGGGGTCGTGGTGGCTTTGTTGTTTCACTGCTAAGCCAGAGGTCGTGGGTTTAAACCTCAGTCGCGGGGGCCGCATTTCGATGGTACCTAAATGCAACAACACCCCTGTACCGTGCATTGGGAGCACGTTGAATAACTGCAGGAGGTCAAAATTATTACGGGTTCATGAATCAAATCATGCTTTTGGCACGTAAAAGTGCCGAAATTAATTTTAATATAAAGCAATGTTGCAGCTGAACATGTGCATAGCAATAGATAAGTTCATGATCGGCTCATTCTGTGTGAGTCAGCCCATACGGGCTGTCCACAGTACTCGTAAATGTTGATGCATTTAGTACGGTCCACACCTAAAGGTAACACCAAGCTAGCATGCAACCTTGCATAAATTCACGAAGGCATCTTATTTTAAAGAGAATCGGCGGCCGATAAGACGCTTAGAGGCAGGTCGACATTATTTGATAAAAAAATCAGTGTGGACGCCTACATGTCTAAACTGAGTTCTAATCGCTGCTGGTATTCAATTAGATGCTCTCTTTAACAGTGAGTCGTACTCCGTTATGGTTCTGAAACCAAATCGGTCACAACATGCTCAAAAGACAAGGTCCTCCTCAGGACAGGTGACTTTGTGCCGCAGGATTGTCGGCGCGACGAAGCAACGTTGACAGACTTTGTCACCGACCGTGACGTCCACATTAGACTGTAATTATTATTTCAGCAGACAGCAGTGAATTTTCTTCTTGCGAATATGTTTCGTCCTTCTGCACGGAAAGTCGAAACCTGCTGTTGACCGTGGAATTACTGCGGCACTGGTGGACGCGACATCCCAACGCAATAAGTGTTACGATTCGTTGTTTGTTTGCTTGCTTGCTTGTTTGCCTTCTGAATATGGCTCATTCCCGCTATGGAGGATTGGCCAAGATTCGGATGGAATTAGAAGGCGATTGGTAATGCCAAGAAAATCCTTTTTCTTCTGTTTCGTTTTTCAAGTCTTTTTGTTGTCGTATGTAAGCATATACACGCTCTTTTACTCCCGGAAGCTTTCATGAAGCAACAAAATAGGAACAACAGACTGGTAACAGAACGGCCAAATTTTATTGTTGTGATAAAACCATTGCAGCTACTATCCACGTACAACTGTGTGAACTTTGGAGATCAGCATTTATTGCAAGGGCGAGACCCATAATTGGCTGTTAGATGATGGACTCCAGAGAACGCAACAGCGACTGGTCTTGGTGCGCACGAGATATGTGCTTGCATAAGTCATGTTCCATGCCACGAATACCAGCTCTTGTCAGATTTAAAATCTGAAATACGTAGAGGCAGTAGGTATTATCGACCAAAAAGGTATCGACCAAGGGATCTGACAAAAAACTGAATATCTCCGCAGCCTCAAAACGCGGCCTGGCATTCCCATTTCCAGCATCTGCAGGTATATGCGAACAACATTGTGATGTACGGTTTTACTGGCTACATTTCAAGGCTGCTAGGATATTTAGCGTTTTTTGAGATGCCGTGTTCCGTAAACGTTTTTGGTCGATAGTACATATGTAATTTAGGTGGCTTGCAACATAATCCAGCCTGTCTAACTCAACATACAGAGAATTGGTATATGTACCATTTCCTCGAAAAAATTACGGACGTGAAACTCTTCGTTTCTAGCTTTCAAAGGTGGTGATTAACTATTCAGAACTTACGTGCTTCATCAAAAATCGCATTGTTTAAATTGATGTGTTTTTTTCTACAGTAATTCTAGAACATCTAGTTTTCGTGGTATGTAAATGTTTTATTCATTCTTTGTTGTGAAGGGCCATATATCTATCTTTATTTACCGTTGTTTTCTGTTGCCTGTCCTTGTTGATTTTGTTTTGTTTCAAGGGTGATGGGTCTGGTCAAGCTGCTTTTACGCTGCTTTTTTCCCGTCATACCCAACTACAAAGGTACATTCCTCATGTATTATGTGGTTAAACAGATTCAAATTTCAAACTTCAAATCCCCTCGAAAGCAAGGGGAGATGGTTGAGACCATAGCCCATGATACTGCGACGTCGCATCTGCAACATGGCTTGCGCCTCGAGCTCAATCTGCGTGCCGCGCCTTCCCATACAACTGAGGACTTAACGTCCTGTACAGCACCACCTCTGATATGAAGGACGCCGTATAGTACAGGACTCCGGGTCCATTTTGATTACATGGTGTTCTTGAAAGGAGCACTGACACATATTACAGCGAAGCTGTTTATGCGGACCCTGTGCCGTCGTTGTCGGACTTCGCTAAAAAGGGGCCACGTGACTTAGCGGGACAGGAAAGAAAAGAGCTCAACAAGGAGAAAGGGTTTGGAGTGACCCCTTTTCCCTGTGAGAATGCTGTGAGAGGGTGCAGATGAAAAGGAGAACGGGGAGGGGTGGACGTAAGTCGCGCCGTCCAATACTCGCGTTGGAGGAGGAGAGCGTGAGGCGCGCCAACCAATGGCGGTGTAGTAAAAAAGTAGGTCAACGGAGGAGTGGGTTGTCAGAGAAGTTCGCGTTAGCGTTGGCTGCGTATACGGAGCCGAGAGGCCAACCCCGAGCTGCGCGCTCGAGACGCGGAAACACATCGGCGGCGTCGGAATGAAGACCCCGGGCTCCGCGAACGAGAAGCTCTAGAACGGCGCCAACGTAGAGAAGCAACCATCCTGAACGGTGGAGCCATGCTCGCTTCAAGCGGGAAGTGCTATATCGAGCGTTTGGTCACAGTTGCAAGGTCTGCGACAGGCTCTGGTTCGAGCACAACCTGACGCAACTCAAGTCGCGCGCAACGACGTTTACAATATCGACTGCTTGCGAAGTTTGACTTGCATGGTGAAACACTCGGTTTAACTAACACAGCTTCGCTGTTCGGCCATCTTCACGGAGTGGAAGGGGCGGTGATTTTTTTCCTTCTCGCGTGTGTTGTCAGAAAGAGGACTCCGCTGCCGCCTCGCTCGCGTGCTCCCTACGTGAAGGCAACTCGGCGGTGTCGGCCGACCTGCTCTGCTGGAGTTCTTGAAATGTGAGTCAGCAGGTTTGTAGAACAGTATACACGGAATGTTCCAGCACACGATTTCCTGCGAAATCGAGCGGAGTCGCCGTCCTCACCACGTTTCAATTTCTCCTGGCGTCGTCGGCGACATGTGTGTGTAAGGCGTTGGTTACTCGTCATTGCGGTTCCTTAGTCGCGGCGCACTCGTAATGACTTGTTGGCCCTTTTTCAACGATGAACGGCGGCATTTGGCCTTTAGCTACTGCGTCTGTACTGTAATACTGTTTTTGTCTGTCTAGCGCGTGCTGCGTGTTCGGTCGCCCAAAATGCGCGATATATGCGCTCCCAAAAACGATTCGGTTTGGGTGGTGCAGACCGGGAGACGTCATAGGACGTCAACGGATGTTTCTTGTATACTCATGGTTCCCTGCGCTCCTTAAGCGCTCACGTTCCAGTTGGCAGCTCCGTTGGCAGCAGGCATTCCAATTTTGTTGCTGCCCAGTGCGTTAAGCATATCCCGAAAGGCGTTTGACGCCTTTCTCAGGAAACGATGTGGTCGCTGCGGTACAATAATGCGTGCGCTGCTTTTGATGCATTGACCCAAAAGGCGGTGTGGAACGTCTGATAGAAAGACGGACGAGATTTGTGGGCAAAACAAAGCTACGTAGTCTTGTGCTGCTGTGCTGACCTCTGCAAGACAATTTCTGGTCAGCGCACTTTCAGACAACCAGAGACCACTCTTCTGCAAGCGCGTCATATATACGTAGTTCATCTAAAACAAGGACGTTGGGAAGTCCAGGCTGGCTGATATACTTGACCGAATAAGTAGTTGGACCACTAAACACACTAGGAAAAAAAAAAGAGGGGGAGGGTAGACTTAGATAGGCGCAATAAAATGTTCACAGGCGTTCCTGCGTTTCCTTTTTTTATAACAATATTTATATTTCAACGTTGATTAAGTGCTGTCTTCCGAGTGGTCTTCTGTAGCCTAAAATTGTAGTCTGAAAGTGCGTTGAAGAGAAATAGTCCTATGCTAACCTAAACAAAGAATATGTTTGCATTAGAAAGTGGCAATGACATTTACTTTCAAGAAAATAGTGTAAAGCATGCTTGACGATTGCGAAACATGATAGAGCGTGGTGCACGCAACAAATGTTTTGGATAAACCGATTGTCGCTGGAAATAATTAGATTTTTCTGGTGAGGAATATTTTTACAGATGCAACACCAATTCACTAGAATTGTGAAGAAATTTTAAAATTTGTATTCGACTACAATGACACTTAGTCGACGCGAAATTTTGTGAATGAGTTCTGCGATCATGCTTCATTTAAAACGCTGCATAGAGTCTCAATTACTCGCTCGGTGCGATGTCTTATGAATACAGTCAAGAGATCTTGTCCCTGCCCGTGAGGGCTGCAGCCTGTTGGTATATTATTTTTTTTTGTTAGAAAAAAATGAAATTCTGGGATATCGCGGGCCAAAAACCGCCATATGATTATGAGGCACGCCTACAATAGGGGACTCCGGATTCATTTTGACCACCTGTGTGGTTCTTTAACGTGCGCCTAAATTTAAGCATACGCGTTTAGCCCGCATCGAAATTCGGCCGCCGGGGTCGAATCGGCGACCTCTATCTTAGCAGCGCAAGGCCAAAGCGACAGGGCCACCACATGGGGTGGTGATACAGCTGATACATTAAATATACAACGTTTGCGGTCTTCCTAATACTGTCATTTGTAGAACTAAAGCTAGAAAAATGCACAGAGACTACTTGGAGAGCGCCATGCTACGCGAGACGCAGTCATGAGCGCGTGAAAACGCATGAAATGAAGTAAATATTTTATAGCCGGAGCGTGGCAGACGACAAGGGCTGGTCCCCCTACTGACGTCACCGGAGCGCTGTTCGCAGCGCCGCCATCGCCATCGGTCGTTCACTAGGCTAATTAACTTTACCACACGCTGCTCGTATAGTATGTAAAATGATGATGCTAAGCAAATACGAAGGACGGGAAACGCTTATAAAGATATTCTAATTCTATAACAAAGTTGGCCTCTGAATGTCGAACCTGGTGTTATCGACGTTATCGAGCCGTCATGACACTGAGCACTGACCTTAGCATAATGCAAATAGCTTGATATTAGTGGGAAGCGTCGTGCCAATATACTGTGCACCGAAATCTCGCTACACCGCTGCATTCATTGCGCTCCGCCCCCGCCGGAGGTCAGACGGAGGAGGGGTGACGAACGACCCACCCTTCTTTCGCCGGTGTTTGCACCTGGTGTTCTTGCGAAGGTTCCTATAAAATTACAGCTCTCAAGAAACAAAAGCGCCATATTATCGAGGACGGCGACCGCCAGGAAACAGATTACGCGTTCTAATTTTCGCACAAATAACGTAACTGAAAAAAAAAGATTTATTAGCGCAGTTAGGCGTCTACTGACGACGTAAAGTTTGGAGCTACTGACGAAGTGACCTGTTATCAATTTTGAAATCGCGCTAAAAATCATTCTCCTATTCCCTTGCGCACGAGAAAGTTTCGCACTTTTATTTTTTTTTTTCACTGAAAAACTGGAACGTGAGCGCTTAAGGAGCGCAGGGAACCATGAGTATACAAGAAACAGCCGTTGCCGTCCTATGACGTCTCCCGGTCTGCACCACGCAAACCGAATCGTCTTTGGGAGCGCATATATCGCCCATTTGGGGAACGCGTATATCGAATCTTGTACTTGTCTCAGCGTTGCAACGGGAATGTCTTCAGCAGCGAACGGCCCGAGGACACGCGCTGCCGGCTGTCTCGACACCTGCCGAGACATGTCGCCGCCGAATGCTAGCATATACTAAGGTCGCTCTCGGTTGGCCGCTGACAATATCGTATAGATATCGAAAGCTAATAGATCCGCACTGCTTGTTTCTCTGCTATTGTTGACATGTGAGACGCGGCCCATGCGAGGGGGCAGCTTAAATGTCAACCGCATTCTTCCTTACATTGAGTAGGTCGAGTGGGGGGCCATAAAAACGCATGTTTTGGCGGTAGTCACATAAACTTGTCTGGCGAGGTAGCATGTTAGAAACAAGTTAAATATGAAATCTTTCGTTACCACGCCTCGATCAGTTTTTCTACGCGTTGCTAAATATTTCCGTTGGGATTATTCTACTAGCAACATCATGCACCGTCTGAAATGACGACTGGACATAAACTGTTTGTCAGGTATCACAATTTTTGTCAGATTGGGGAGTCTGGAAAATAAAAATTCTACTGAAGGTATCGTGGTAGCAAGCCTCCAATGCTCCTAGCACTTCTTCAATAAAAATACCCAAAATTCGCGCTTTGGTCGACTGGGCAGCATCATTATTAAATGACTGCGGCAGTGAAGACACACAAGTTTCTCTCGGGTTGTCAATTTTCCGATCCGACGTATAGGTTGTTAACGATGTCTCAAACAATGGTAAATGCTCACGAGTGATCGTTATTTTGATAAGTGTGTTCGACTAATATCAAGTGCAAGTTAATTTTCCCCACAGTGGGTTGCTTTTATCTATCAGCGCTTCGACAGTACAGACACAAATTATTACGAGCAATCCTTCCCGTCGTGTTCACTGACACAAGAGCACGCAGTCGATTTCGGGCTTACCTTCGACCGAAGCTTGACTAGCTGTCTAATTTCTTACATTTTGAAGCCCGCCTATACAATGCCCTTATTCGGAGCTAGGAATCAGGGCCCGAATTCACAAAAGCTTCTTGCGCTAGAATTTTTCGTAAGGAAGAACTTTAGCCAATCCGGATGCCAGACATATCATTAGAGAAGGCGGCCAGCCAATGGCAAAACGAACTTACGGCAAAGCGAACTTACGAAATAAAAGCTTTGTGAATCTGGCCCCAGGTGCATATTTTGTACATTTAGGATTTTTTGTACTTTTAGTATTGATACTAAAAATAGGAAATTGTAACCTTTATTCGTGTTCCTTGAGGCGCATCTTTGTAGTTTCACGTAAGAATTCTCAAAAATTGTCAAAGTAATTATTACTGCTATACATCTATTCAAAACGCCAGTGATCAAACTATCAAACTATACTTTAATGTATTGAAGTATACGTGGCGACGACTGCGTCTTGGAATAAGATGTGAAAACACAAAAGCACCGAAAACGAGCACATTTCTCGCGGTAACGAAAGGTCCGAGTCAAAAAGTATTATTTGACGTTTAGAAACCCATATAGGGAGGTTTTTTGTTTACAGCGTAGCCGGCACGTACACTGTAGTGGTTAGTTTATGTACGTAGAACGTGACGTAGTGAGCGGAGATAAACTTGGGGCACAGTGTTATAGGTGTCGCCTGTATGATACGAGCATGTCTCGTTATGACGTTCTCTTCTTTTGCGGTTATTGGCGCGTTCTCCCTGTTTATGACGTGATTGCAGTTGTGCACTTGTCTACTCGTAGTTGAACAGCGAATGATGAACTTTAGCGGCCAAATCTGTTGCAACTTTCGCGCTCGGCAGACTGCTGCTTATCCATGCCTCTAAACTGCGAGGCGTCGTCGAGCCGTCAATTTTTATATAGGTGGCAAAATATAACACCAACTTTTTTTTCGGAGTAATGGTGTTAAAAGGTGTGCATAATTATAGCGCTAGTGGGTGCACCAATGTAAAGAAGAACTAACACACCGAATTCATCACCAGGAGCGTAGTGGACAAAATAGACCGCACAATGTTTCGGGGAGGTTTGGTCGCGGCGAAGCTTCAGGCTATGCTTTTTATTTCTCTCTATTTCATTTGATACTAACTGTGCCTTACGTGGTATGTGCATTACGCAGCTGCTGTACCTGGATACTGATGCCTCTGACGCGGTTGTATCCAACTGGAAGGAAGATCCCTTAGTTGGCGAGTACCAACTCGAACCGGAAGTGATGGACGACACGCTCTACTACCTCCGTACCTGCTGCAAACCCATGGGTGCCACCTTCGAGAGCTTCCACGTTATTTTTCTGCCAGGAGTGGTGGCCCAGTCTTAGCCTCATCTGTGTGTGTTAGTGTGCAGATTGTCGCCTGAATAAAGTTTCGGCAGTTTCCTTCGTGTTGTGCATGCTTATTATGGTGTAATAGGACGCGAAATGACCAGAGCAAGAATAAGCTGTGGAGCAGAAATAGACGGCTGTTTACGCAGTGGCCTATGTCGAGCACGAAACGCCTAAACTGTTTGAAGTAGTTATCGGGGCTAGTACGCACAAGAATGCTGTAGCAGTGGTTCCGGCATAAGCTGTTAAATCCGTGTAAACAAACCGGCACGCAAAATGGCTTGGTTTCAGTGACTGGTTCTGCAGACAGCACTTCTGAACACTCGACTTCTTGATGAGTTTAGAGATTCAGGAGATTTGAGAGAACTCCACTGCTATCCGAAGAACCCCCTGCTGCTGCTGCAGACAAAGAGAAAAAATTCAACTCGCTAATGCAGTTCCACTAATGTGAAACCTGGGGAAGTGCAAAGCAGTGATGCGCCGGTGCTGGAGTATTTGAGCGCGATCACGACAGATCACGCGCGACGGACGCCGACGCCGACAGCCCGGGCCCCTAAAGTGCTTCGCTCTTAAAACCGGACGGCACTAGAGGTATACGTTTGCTAGAACCCGATGAAGTCGAGGTCCAGTCGGGTTGTCAGGCCGAATTAAGACTTTTCATCGGGTTCATGCATGTCATTGGGCCGAGTGAGCGTGGAGGCTGTATAGTTTGGCGCCGTTGGGCCATCCTGACAGTCCGAGCGTAACGGGAAGAATAATGTGTTTATTGCGCAAGGCTTTATATTGTCACGTAGTAGTGACGCTGAAGAAAACAGTCGTAAAACTGTGTACAACGAAACTGGTTGTTTATTGGGCGAACCTGTGCCCACAAAAGCAAGGTACACTCAAAGCACAACGATAGCGGCGAACACAGTCGGCGATCGTCGAAAATCTGATCAGCGGGGAAGCGCGTCGGCTTTTATACCTGAGTCATCGAAGGTTCCAGATTAATCCCTGATGCCCGCGTGTCTTCCAGAAAGTTCTAGACAATTCGCGTCGGTCATACAATCAGATAACATAAGCGTCGGTGAAAACAGGCAACGGAAAGAAGCATCGATAACGTTCTAGAAACTTGCGATACAGGCGCGTCCTGCGCCGAGCGATAACGTGTAACATTTGTTAGCCGGTGGAAAGCGGCCACCGGTGAAAGATAAACATGTATACGTGTCAATACCCTCCCCTTAAAAAGCATCGTCCCGATGCTACAAACACGAAAGCGAAAACAAAACCATGCGTAATAAAAAAAAAACAATAACAAAGTAACAAAGTACCTAACGTCGTCAGCGGGCGTAGAAAGGTTTAAGACGCACCACATGGATGACTTCAGGCCGTGCCCGGCGCCGCTGTGATTGCGAAATGCCGTCTGGCACGACCTCATAGTCCAGTGCGCCAATACGTCGGATTATCTTATATGGTCCGAAATAGCGACGCAACAATTTCTCGCTAAGTCCTCGTCGGCGTATCGGAGTCCAGACCCAAACACGGTCGCCGGGCTGGTACTCGATGTAGCTTCGTCGTAGATTGTAGTGCCGGCTGTCGGTCCTCTGCTGGTTCTTGATGCGCAGGCGGGCGAGCTGTCGACCTTCTTCGGCACGCTGCAAATAAGTGGCAACGTCGAGATTTTCTTCGTCGGTGACGTCCGGTAGCATGGCGTCAAGCGTCGTTGCCGGGTTCCTTCCGTAGACCAGGTTGAACGGCGCCATGTGCGTCGTTTCTTGCATGGCCGTGTTGTATGCGAAGGTCACGTACGGAAGGATGGCATCCCACGTCTTGTGTTCGACGTCGACGTACATTGCCAGCATGTCCGCGATGGTCTTATTTAGGCGCTCGGTGAGGCCATTCGTCTGCCGGTGATAGGCGGTGGTCCGGCGATGGCTTGTCTGGCTGTAGCGCAGGATGGCTTGAGTTAGTTCAGCCGTGAAGGCCGTAGCTCTGTCGGTGATGAGGACTTCTGGGGCACCGTGACGCAGGAGGATGTTCTCAACGAAGAATCGGGCTACCTCGGCGGCACTGCCTTTGGGCAAGGCTTTTGTTTCGGCGTAGCGGGTGAGGTAGTCCGTAGCTACGACAATCCATTTATTCCCGGACGTCGACGTCGGAAAAGGCCCCAGTAAGTCCATCCCGATCTGCTGGAACGGTCGGCGAGGTGGCTCGATCGGCTGTAGAAGTCCGGCTGGTCTTGTCGGCGGTGTTTTGCGTCGCTGACAGTCTCGGCATGTCCTTACGTAATGGGCGACGTCGGCAGAGAGGCGAGGCCAGTAGTATTTTTCTTGTATCCTCGCGAGCGTGCGGGAAAAACCGAGGTGTCCAGCCGTTGGGTCGTCATGGAGAGCTTGCAGAACCTCTGGACGCAATGCTGAGGGTACCACGAGGAGGTAGTTGGCTCGGAGAGGCGAGACGTTCTTCTTTAGAAGAATGTCGTTTTGCAAGAAAAACGACGCCAATCCTCGCCTGAACACCTTCGGCACAATGACGGTCTTGCCTTCCAGATAGTCAACAAGGCTCCTTAGTTCCGGGTCGTGTCGTTGTTGTTCGGCGAATTCGTCGGCACTGATGGGTCCCAAGAAAGTGTCGTCATCCTGGTCGTCCTGTGGCGGCGGTTCGACGGGGGCGCGAGACAAGCAGTCGGCGTCAGAGTGCTTTCGCCCGGACTTGTAAACGACGGTGATGTCGAATGCTTGAAGTCTCAGACTCCATCGTGCGAGGCGTCCTGAAGGATCCTTCAAGTTAGCTAGCCAACACAAGGCATGGTGGTCGCTCACAACGTTAAAGGGCCTGCCATAGAGGTAGGGGCGAAACTTTGATGTAGCCCAGATGATGGCGAGGCACTCCTTTTCTGTTGTGGAATAATTTGCTTCCGCCTTCGATAGCGACCGGCTAGCGTAACTTACAACCCTTTCTAGTCCGTCAGTCCTCTGCACAAGAACGGCGCCGAGTCCTACGCTGCTTGCGTCGGTGTGGACTTCGGTATCGGCGTTTTCGTCGAAATGCGCAAGTATTGGCGGCGATTGCAGGCGTCGCTTCAGTTCTTCAAATGCTTCGACTTGCGGCGTCTCCCACTTGAACTCGACGTCGGCCTTCGTGAGATATGTCAGTGGCTCAGCGATCCGTGAAAAATTCTTGACGAAGCGCCTGTAATAGGCGCACAGTCCAAGAAATCTACGCACTGCCTTCTTGTCAGCGGGCGGAGGAAAGTTGGAGATGGCCGCAGTTTTCTGAGGGTCGGGGCGCACTCCAGACTTGTTGATTACGTGGCCCAAAAACAAGAGCTCCTCATATGCGAAGCGGCACTTTTCTGGCTTTAACGTCGATGTAGGCGACCGTGGTGCCTTTGGTAATGTGCTTATATTCGGGGCTGAAGTTCGTGAGCATCACCCTTGCTTTCCCTGCACGTAGCTCAGCTATGCCTCTAGCGACGCAAATTTCACGGTCGAGCAGTAAGTGATGATCGCCCGCGATGACGCCTTCCATGTCTGCAGCCACTTCGGTACCGACGGAAATCATTACGCTGGAGCGCGGCGGAACGGTGACTTGTTCTTCAAGCACATTCAAGGCATGGTAACTTATGCTTGTATTCGGTGGTATCGCGTTGTGCGTTGAAAGCGTTATCGACTTGGACCTTAAGTCGATGACTGCACCGTGTTGATTTAGAAATTCCATGCCTAGGATGACATCCCTGGAGCAGTGCTGCAGGATTACGAAGCTCGCCGGGTAAGTGCGGTTGTTTACCGTGACTCGCGCTGTGCAGATTCCAGTCGGCGTTATTAGGTGGCCTCCAGCTGTACGGATATCGGGTCCTTGCCAGGCTGTTTTCACCTTCTTCAACTTCGCGGCGAACGGGCCACTGAAGACGGAATAGTCGGCTCCAGTGTCGACGAGAGCGGTGACGTTATGACCATCGATGAGCACGTCTAGATCGGTAGACCGGCGTCTGGCGTTGCGGTTAATTCGTGGCGTCGGATCACGGCTGCGTCGGCTTGCTCTGCTGCTGCTACGTCGCGTCGGAAGGTCTTCTTTCGGCGGCGAAGTGCTGTCAAGGCTGTTGTTAGGCGGCGTGCTGATATCTCGTCGTGATGAATCGCGAATCGTCGTCGTCGGCGGCGTCGGGGGATCTTCGGCATTGCGTTGTACAGCAACCGCACCTCCATCGGTTGCTGCCTTTAGTTTCCCGGGTAAGGGCTGGGAGATCGGCCCCGGGTGGGACCGTTGTACTGACGGCGATGCGGCGAGATGTAGCGGCCTAGTGACGGCGAGCGTGAGGATCGTCGTGGTTGCCACTGGGCTCCGGCGAGGTAGTCGGCGATGTCGCGCGGTCGTTCACCTCGATCGGGACGCGGCGCGTTGACGGGGAACCCTCGTAGGCCCATCTCGCTGTATGGGCATCGGCGGTAGACATGGCCGGCTTCCCCACAGTGATAGCAGAGCGGGCGGTGGTCGGGGGCGCGCCAAATTTCTGTCTTCCGCTGGGAGCTGCGCTGGGCGACGGGCGGGCGTGCTGGCGGCGGCGGCGGTGGACGACGGAACTGCGGTGTTACGGGGCCCTGGCGCGAGCGCGGAGGGGGGCCTTGACGACGGGCGACGGCGGCGTAGGTCATCGCTTGCGGCTGTGGCTGAGGCGATGCCGGAACTTCTGGCACTTCCAGTGATCGCTGAACCTCTTCTTTAACTATGTCAGCGATCGAAGTCACCTGAGGATGCGATCTCGGGAATAATTTCTGTAGTTCTTCCCGTACAACCGCTCTGATCGTCTCGTGCAGGTCGTCGGCGCCTAGAGCTTGAGCTTCGGCGTTGTTTGTCAGTGCACGGCGGTTGTATTGCCTGGCTCGCATTTCAAGCGTCTTCTCGATCGTTGTGGCCTCCGAAACAAATTCTGCCACAGTCTTGGGCGGGTTGCGCATCAATCCAGTGAATAGATGCTCTTTGACGCCCCGCATCAAGAACCGAACTTTCTTTTCCTCGGACATATCGGGGTCGGCGTGGCGGAAGAGGCGAGTCATCTCCTCCGTGAAGATTGCGATGTTCTCGTTCGGCAATTGCACTCTGGTTTCTAATAAAACTTCGGCCCTTTCTTTTCGCACGACATTCGTGAAAGTCCTCATGAAGTTCTCACGAAATAGGTCCCACGTCACCAGGGTGGTCTCTCTGTTCTCAAACCAGGTCCGAGCAGCATCATCCAATGAAAAATAAACATGGCGCAGCTTGTCGTCGTCGCTCCATTTGTTGAACGTCGCGGTCCTCTCGTATGTCTCCAGCCAGGTTTCAGGGTCTTCAGCGGATGATCCACGAAAAGTCGGTGGCTCCCGAGGTTGCTGCAGCAGGATGGGGGACGCTGGTGCTGCCATTTTGGTCGTTGACTTGGCCTTGATTGCAGTGGTCTTTTCGGGAAGAAGTCCGAACTCCGGCACAAGTCCTTGCTGCCTACGGCTAGCTCGCTGGTCCTTGGCGACGTTGGTCTCGTTCTCCGGTTTCGGGCTTGGGTCGCGGCTTTGCGGGGGCGTTCGGTGCATGAACGAACTAGCACCTCCACCAGATGTCACGTAGTAGTGACGCTGAAGAAAACAGTCGTAAAACTGTGTACAACGAAACTGGTTGTTTATTGGGCGAACCTGTGCCCACAAAAGCAAGGTACACTCAAAGCACAACGATAGCGGCGAACACAGTCGGCGATCGTCGAAAATCTGATCAGCGGCGAAGCGCGTCGGCTTTTATACCTGAGTCATCGAAGGTTCCAGATTAATCCCTGATGCCCGCGTGTCTTCCAGAAAGTTCTAGACAATTCGCGTCGGTCATACAATCAGATAACATAAGCGTCGGTGAAAACAGGCAACGGAAAGAAGCATCGATAACGTTCTAGAAACTTGCGATACAGGCGCGTCCTGCGCCGAGCGATAACGTGTAACATTTGTTAGCCGGTGGAAAGCGGCCACCGGTGAAAGATAAACATGTATACGTGTCAATATACACGCTTAGATCGGGAGAGGGCAACACAAATATCACTTGTACTTATCGGCACGTGTAGTACATGCCGTAGCGTTATTATCTGATACATCCTCTTTCGTTTGAGAGAGAGACAGATGTAACTTTTATGGTGTTTGAGAAAACAAAAACAGAACTGGTAAAAGTTTTCATCAGAAGGTTAACGAATAGAACAGTGTACTGAAGCGGCAACGTCCATTGCACAGCTCTTGGAGGCTGATCACGACACTTGCACAAAATTTCTGTCATAGGTCAACTGCTGTGGTGGCCGCTGTCTTCCTGTCGAACATCTCGATGCTGGTGTGGTGCTTGCCGCATTGGGTGCATGTAGATAGGCGGGCCCACCACTGCAATTAGCATTTTGTTCGAAGTCCTCACCGCTGTCGGAACGCAGTGCGCCTTCGGAAGGTTTCGCCGGTCGGAAGTAGGTGCTGGCGGTTGCGGCGGAGGACCCTTCCTTCCTTTGTGACCACGTGATATGACCTGGGATCCTTGCACGGCTCGAGGACTTGGGCTTTGGTTGCCCATGACCCTGTTTTAACCCGAACGGTGTCGCCTGTTCCCAGCGGCACTAGTTTCCTCTTCCAAGTGTTGCTTTGGCGATGTTTTCGGACCTTTAGTTCTTGAACGGCGCGGACATCCGGCAGCGTTGTTTGCAGTCGCCTTCCTTTTAACACCTCGGCAGGTGAAGGGGCGCCCTCCATCGGTGTAGTCCTGAAAGCGAGCAGTCCAAGCCAAAAGTCTTGTTTCGCGTCAGTAGTTTTCTTTAGAATGCGCTTAACAACCTGCACCCCTTTTTCCGCGAGACCATTTGACTGAGGGTATCCCGGGCTTGAAGTGACGTGTTTGAAATCGTATAACCGAGAAAATGCTGCGAAGTCGTGACTTGTGAACTGGTTGCTATTATCGGTACAAAGTTCTGGTACGCCGTACCTAGCGAAGATTGCACTTGCTGCTTCTATGACGGTTATCGAAGATGTGTCTTTGAGCAACTCCACCTCGGGAAAGTTGGAAAGCGCGTCGTAAACGCACACGTATAATCTAACGCCGTATTCGAAAAGGTCCGCCCCCACTACGTACTAATGGGGATATCAGCAAGAACTGGTATTCAAGCATAGCTTCGAGGTGTTCTTGCCGGCGTCGGAGCCCAACGCGAAACCTCGAGCGGAAGCAACAAAGACAGCGCTCCTACTAAGCGTCGCAGGTGAGGAAGCTATTAGGTGCACCAATACACGTAAAAATTGCTGAATCACTGCAACGCAACATCTTTTTTAAAAAGGAGGCAGGCAGTAATAAACTCCGCCATCTAAGATAAGCTACAAGTTCGCAGATAATGAATGGTGTGTGAGCCCACACAGTGTGTTTAGAAACACAGTTGTTTAGGATATAGAAAGGTACAGGATAAAATAAAGGCACAAACAGACTAGAGGGTTGAGACGACAAATGTTTTGAGGCAGAGCACGAGTCAGTGCTGAAACATTGCCTGGGATCATAATCATCATCATTTATGTCCACTGCAGGACGAAGGCCTGTCCCTCCGATCTCCAATTACCCTTGTCTTGAGCTAGCTGATTCCAACTTGCGCCTGCGAATTTCCTAACTTAATCACCCCACCTAGTTTATTGCCATGCTCGAGTGCTCTTTCCTTCTTTTGGTATCAATTCTATAACTCTAATGGCCCACAGGTTATCCATCCTACGCATTACATGGCCTGCCCAGCTCCATTTCTTCCGCTTAATGTCAACTAGAATATCGGCTATCCCCGTTTGTTTCTTGATCCACAACGCTCTCTTCCTGTCTCTTAACGTTAGGCCTAACATTTTTTGTTCCATCGCTCTTTGTGCGGTCCTTAACTTGTTCTCGAGCTTCTTTGTTAACTTCCAAGTTTCTTCCCCATATGTTAGCCCTGGTAGACTGCAATGATTGTACACTTTTCTTTTCAACGACAGTAGTAAGCTCCTAGTCAGGATTTGGCAATGCCTGCCGTTGACTTGTGACTCCACTCCAACCCAACTTTATTCTTCTGTAAATTTCCTTCTCATGATCAGGGTCTCCTGTGAGTAATTGACCTAGACAAACGTACTTTTTTTACTCACTCTAGACGCTGACTGGCGATCCTGAATTCTTGTTCCCTTGCCAGGTTATTGAACATTATCTTTGTCTTCTGCATATTGATCATCAACCCCACTCTAACACTGTTTCGGTTAAGGTCCTCAATCATTTGTTGGAATTCGTCCCCATTGTGGCTGAATAGGACAAGGTCATCTGCAAACCGAAGGTTGCTGAGATATTCACCGTTCATCCTCGCTCCTAAGCCTTCTCAGTCTAAAAGCTTGAATACTTCTCCTAACCATGCAGTGAATAGCTTTGGAGAGATTGTGTCTTCTTGCCTGCCCCCTTTCTTGATAGGCAACTTTCTACTTTTTTTGTGGAGAACCAAGGTAGCTGTGGAATCCTTGTAGATGTTTGCGAAGATATTCACGTATGCTTCCTGTACTCCTTGATTACGCAATGCCTCTATGACTGCTGGTATCTCTACTGAATCAAATGCCTTTTCATAATCTATGAAAGCCATATACAGAGCTTGATTGTACTCCGCAGATTTCTCGATTACCCGATTGATGACATGATATGACCCCATCGTAGAATATCCCTTCCTGAAGGCAGCCTGTCCTCTTGGTTAGATGAAGTCAAGCGTTGCCCTGATTCTATTGTAAGTAAACTATCTTGGTGAATATTTCGTGCAATACTGACAGCAAGCTAATGGGTCTATAATTTTTCAATTCTTTAACGTCTCCCTTCTTATTAATTATTATAATGTTGGCGTTCTTCCAGCTCTCTGGTACACTTGAAGTGTTAAGGCATTGCGCATAACTTCAACGCTAGTTATAGAAGGAGCCTCTGTATCCTGTTCATCACTACTTCGAGTGAAAGTAGCTTGGCTGCTCTGGTCACTGTACAGGTGAGTTTATAATTCTTCCGCTGCTTTTACTATGTCATCGAAATTGCGGATAATATTACCCTGCTTATCTTTGAGTGCCCACATCTTGCCTTGTCCTATGCCAAGTTTTCTTTAATGCTACCTCAATCTTTCCCACGTTGTAATTTCGAATATCCCTCACTTTCTCCTGGTTGATAAGTTTTGACAGTTCAGCGAATTATATCTGATCTCTGGAGTTTGACACTTTCATGTGTTGTCGTTTCTTTATTAAGTCCTTTGTTTCTTGGGAGAGCTTATCTACTGGTTGCCTTGGTGCCTTACCTCACACTTCAATTGCTGTTTCTGAGATCCGCCTAGTTACGGTTTCATTCAATACCTCTATGTTGTCTTCATCTTCCCGTTCTAAAGCTGCATATTGGTTTGCGAGCACCAGCCTGAATAGGTCTGCTTTTACCCTTACTGCGTCTAGGTTGGCCTGTTTCTACTTGACTAATTTTATTCTTTCTCTCTTTAAATTGAGAGAAATCCTAGACCTCACTAACCTATGGGCACTGCACTTTACCCTACCTAACACTTCTACATCCTGCACTCTCCTTGGATCAGCAGAGAGTATGAAATCTATTCCATTCCTTGTTTCTCCATTAGGGCTTTTCCAGGTCCACTCCCTGTTGCGGCGCTTCCTGAAGAAGGTATTCATTATTCGGAGCCTATTCCTCTAGCGTTCCTAGAATCGGTGCCGTAGTTGCGAATTGCTTGCTCACCAGCCTGCTTTTTCCCCACTTTTGCATTGAAGTCACCCGTGACTACAGTATACTGAGTTTGCACCTTTCTCATCGCTAATTCAACATCTTAATAAAACAGTTCTATTTCTTTATCATCGTGCCTGCAGGTTGGGGCGTAGGCTTGTACTACCTTCCTTCTATACCTATTATTAAACTTGATTACGACTACTGCTACCTTCTCATTAATGTTGTAGAATTCATCAATGTTACCCGCAATGTCCTTATGGACTACAAATCCTACCCAGAATTCTCTCTTATCTGGAAGACCTCTGTAGTAGAGGACGTGGCCCTTGAGCTGGAACCGCATGGCGCGTTTTTCGCTCGTGAAAAACGCGACGCGCGGCGGTTGCCGCCGACGCGCGAGCCCCCGCACGAAAAAATGGACCGGCGCTTCAGCTAGGTACTGTACTTTAGCGCCGCGTTTTCTAGGTTGCCAGACAACAAACTCCCAACGAGTAAATTGTTCCTGTTACGGCATATATAATATGCCCTTAAAATTACAGACTACAATAAAAATAATCTTCGTGTAATTAGACAGCGATATTTTAACACGAAAGTGTTTTATGCCGGGGTCCACCAAGACTTCACTGACGTATTTCCGTCTTCCGTCACGGAAATACGTCATAGAACATAATACAAAGAAAGAAACCAGAAGAAAAAGTTCCACAAACATGCAAAGTTTGGAAATCGAACCCACGACCTCTCGGTCCGCGACGATAGATCGCCGAGCGTTTAACCCATTGCGCCACAAACGCATTTGCAGAGAGCTACACAGACGCGCCTTATATATCTAACACTCCTCCGTGTACCCGCGCTCTTGCTCGGGGCGGTGCCGCCGCCTACGAGCAGAAAAGAGAAGTACTGCATTATGACACTAACGCGCACAGACAGTGAACGCTTCGGTGGTCTCAGCACTACGACGCCTCGATGCCAGCATTCGAAGGGACGCTGGCATCAAGAAGCACTACCAACGCCACCTAGGTGGCGTTCACCGTACTCAGCACAGCGGAGCGTGGCCTCCGCAATTAGCTCTGAAAATGTTTCTGAAGTTGATCGCGGAGGCTGCAATTACGACGCGCTGTACGCGCTGATTTGACTCGGTGACGATTCAGTTACGTGCTTTGTCTTGCGCGTTGTATTAGTATGTCAGTTACGTGCTTCGTCTTTCGCTTTGTGCTAGCGTGTGCAGCGTAGTGCAGCTTCCATATGCACGACGGTTGCTCATGGTCATCGACGTTGGTAGTCGTGATGGAGGAGACGTGCCACCAGGCGTCAGCGTGGGTGCATCAACGCCTAAGGGCGCTTTAGCCACAAAACACCAATAGACATTATATATCAATGTGCAATAAACATTACACTACTTCTGTGAAGACACGTTTCACTTTCGTGTTCTATACCGATTCCTATATAAGAGGGATCAACCACATTTTTTTTACAAAGTTTATTTATCACGCTTCATTTCAAAAAGAAAGATTGTGTGGGAAACTGTCGACTATGTACCTTCCGCAGGCTGAGCAGCCGCTGCTTGTTTAGAACTAGAGTACTGGGGTGCTATGCAGGATGCGCCGAGTTTGGCGAAACTCGGGATCTTCCCGAGCTCTGGCGACGCCCCAAGATGAAAGAACTAATGTTAACAGCAGAAAGTTTGTCCGTCGGCACGCCTCCAGTTTCATTGGTTTATGTGCATTCACTGTGGATGGCTATCAACCCTTGGGCGTTGCCATATGGGCGGTCGACAAACTGGGGCTCACGCGATCATACGTTCGGTGCATGATCGTGCCTTCTTTCACTTGTTTGTCGTTCCACCAAGTGCATTGAAGCACAAGCAAGTTGTAAAATAAAAGCAGTTTGTACAATAATATTAGTCACAATGTGGGTTTTAAGCATTTTAATGTTTACAAGATGTACACTGAATCCGTATTAGACTATTTTGTAGTTTAATACGTTTCCCATTATACCACGAGGGGACGCTCACCCCCCCCCCTTTTTTTTTCCCTCTTGATTGGATTGGTGCGGCTCGCTACGTGCTTGTGCTCCCATTTCCGAGCACATATTGGTGTGCGCATGGTTTTCACACTTGTCTTCCAACAGATCGCTCGTTGCTCGCGCTAAAGTAAAGCTGCGAGACGAAGTGAGCGTCGGCTAGCACAGAAATGGTTTGCCGCGCGCTTAGCGTGTAAGCACGCAGTAATGATGGAAATCAATGGGTCAGAAAAGTACGCTTTATTTTCATTTATTTTGTGATGCACCCTCATACTGGCTAGCGCTGTGTGGTGGCTTCAAACAACCGCAAGAAGGAGTCTTCATACTGGGTAGCCCGAGCGATCCGTGGCTTCTAACAAACGCACGAAAGGGTCTTTGCAGCGCACGTGGCCGTTGACTGCCATCACAACCATCCCAGGTGGGACTCCAGCATCGGTGCAGTTACCCTGTGCCCACCGCTGATGTGGTAGCGCTTCACTTTTTGACAGTAACTTTCGATTTTTTTTTTGCGTGTGAACGCCCGTGATGGGGTCCACAAAGTTCACGCTGTGGTTGACTGTCTCCCAATGCACATTGAGGCATAGCCCCGTTAGCATCTACTAAATTTGGGATACAGCTGTATGCCGACAATTCGGTACTTTGAATAATGGTCCCTGGTTGAACATTCGCTGCAATAATGGCCCCTAGCTTCGCCGCCTTTCGTCGGTCGACCTTGAAAAGTCGCAGCACTCCTCTGGTCGCCCAGACGATGCCGAAGACCCATGGGCCACCATCTTTAACACCACCGTAATTTTGGCGGCTCGGCGGAACGTTGTCGCCCGTCATTAGGCGGCCTCGGTTGTACTTTTGCTCGCCGCGAAGAACGCACTCGTCAATTTGCGCTATCTTCCCGGGGCCACCGAGTGAAGGTCGCGCCAGCAGCTCGTCCCTCGCGACCTCACGGATGTATTTCCTGCAGTCGGTGATGACGTGCTCCGACAGAGGAAACAAGTCGCCGGTCATCTCCTTCAACAGCCACATGTATACGGTTTTGCTCACGCCAAATAATTTGCCGCCTGGAGAGGCGGTCGTTCGGACGGCCGAGGCAGACCGTGTTGGCGAAGTAACTTCCTTCGCCTGTCTTCCCGTGCAGTGCAGCGGTACTCTGTAACTGCGAAAACTGCTTTCTGCACCTGTTTCACCGGGAGGCAGCCCGGCGTCCATTCTGAGTATTCATATATAATGTGGCCACTTCGCCATCACAGATTGGTTGGTCCGGGTTGAACTCCACGTCCTCGCAGGTGCCCCAGTACTCCGATGACGACGCCGGAACTGGCCTGAGGCTGGGGCGCGGTGGACGAGCAAGCAGCGCTTGAAACAGGAGAGAGCCGAAGCGATCGCACGAACTTTTCCTCCGCAGCCTAGTCACACTCTGTGCTCGGAAAGCATAATTTGTCCGCCACGCTGCCACGGCCTTCGCTTAACTCGTCACACAGCCAGCGCACTGACGTTTTGGAAAGGCAAAAATGACGCGAAACTCAATGTCGCTCATGTAGGTGAACGGGTCCAGACGGTCATATTGACCGTCTACTACCGCTGGATGCGATGACACAGGCTGCTGCTGCCGCCGCCATGTTCACGAGTTCAACTCGAGGGGGGTTTCGCGATGTACGAGTTTGGCACGAGTTCGCCCGTCAATCAAAACCCTATAGTTCACGCCCCGCGCGAGGCATGTAACTCTTGTGCGCGCCCACCACCGTTCAGAAACGCCCAACCTATTTGTCGGCAACAGCGACGTGGTGCGGAACTGAGAGGCATTAACAATCTTGACAGGCGAAATAAAACACGCACAACGCACTGTCATCGGTGATCCACTGAGCACCACTATAAAAAAAAAAGCGTCGACTTTCGCTGGCTTCCGCATATATCTTCTTGGGCTTTGATAGCGCACAACACGGTTCATTGCCTGCATTGTGGTGACGTAGCGCACAGCAAATAATTATTGGCAGGTCACTGTAGCTGCTTGCAAGGCGTCGATGCGCCGCGGTGGACGACGATCCTGAGCAATGCGTAGCGTTTTCCAACGACAACGTATCGCAGCTGTCATTTGAGATGGCTGCTCTGTCATCAGTGATGTATCGGAGCCGCAGTGTCGCGAACAGGGTCAGCGGTCAGCGCAAGCAAATCCAGTGCGATAGAATTTCTTCATCACAACTACGGCACACTAAACAATTGCAACACCTTCCTGTGTTTGAAGTCTAATTTCCTAACTGCACGCAAGAGCCCTCACCCACCAAAATGCGATTGCTGCGCTGTCGTTATGATATCCATCTGCGATCGCTGTTAGCTCAGCAGCAGAGGCAATCGGCAAGCACACTGGAGTGAACAACACACTCAAATTCTGCGTACATGCGCACGGAGGCACCTTCACTGGGCAAGCGAGGACAAGCGATGATTTGTGTCGCTGGGCAGCACGCTCTTCTTCGAAATGCATAGCGGAGACTTCACGCACGCAGATAAACTGGTGCATTTGCACTGTGCTGCGTCACTACGGACCCTACAATACCGCACAGCAATTTTGCAGCGAAAGCCGTGGACCCCGTCTCTATGGCTAGAGTGTCGTTTAAGTTGGTAAAGCGGCGGCCATAATAGCCGCCTCAGTGAAAGCACCTGCGCTGAAAAGCCATGCCGCAGCGCTGCGTTGCCATTCCCCTAATAGACAAGGAATGGACAGATGATTGTCATGATTGACTTTATGCGTCATTATCGCATCGATTTTATCATGATGATGATGATGATGATTTATTGGCATCCACTTTGAAACGGGGCGGCGACAAATAGTCACCTAGCCTGCTTGATTTAATCAGGTATATTATACATGTTCTTTATCCATCATTTTTGTATACCTCTCATTATTTTTATTTTTCAAAAATTTACCTTGTGCCGCTGCCTATGATTTTAAGAGATCAGGTCGTATCCATCTTTTCCCTGCTTTTTTTCCACCAGTACTCCAATCGTCTCTTGCTGATCTCTACGGCTGATCTGTTTATGTTTCCTTCCACTTTGAAACCAAGCGCTTCTGTGAGTTGCACGTTACCTACGGTTCTCGCTGGGTGGATCCCGTCGCATTCCATTAGGATGTGCTGAGTGGTCTCTGGATCTTTACTGCAGGCTACACATGTCTCATCTAGTTCCGAATATTTGTTCCGATATGTTTTCGTCCTTAGGCAACCGGCTCGAGCCTCAAATAGCAAGACACTGCCCTTTGTGTTATCGTACAAATTTTCCCTTCTAATTTCTTTCTTCTCATTCTTGTAAATCTCCATTGTCCTTTTTATTTCCATTCTTTGCATCCAATTCACGGTCTCTATTTCTCTCACTTTCTTTCTGATGACCCCTGGTTGTCTATTTACAGTTTCGATTATCCTGTACTTGGTTGCCAACTTCCTTGACCTCTTCCTCCATTCTGTGTCCACGCTTTTCATGTAGAGATACTTGTGCACTTTAGCCGCCCATTTATTTTCATCCATGTTCCTGAGCCTTTCTTCAAAACTAATTTTGCTCTGTGCTTCTCTGACTTCAAAAGAGGCCCAATCATGTCACCCTGCACTGCCTCATTTGTCGTATTACCGTGTGCTCCCAAAGCCAACCGGCCTACTGATCTTTGGTTAACTTCCAAACCCGCCAATATATCCGATTTTAAGCATATAATGGCATTTGCAAATGTTAGCGCTGGCACCATTACTCCTTTCCAGATTCCACGCACCACCTCATACTTATTGTGGCCCCATAGTGCTCTGTGTTTCATTATTGCTGCATTCCGCTTCCCCTTTATTTTCAGATTATCTTGGTGGTTGCTTGAGTAATTCTTCCCTTCGTTTATGTGTACGCCGAGGTACTTATATTGCTTCACTATGGTGATTACTTGCTGTTGAATTGACACCACGAAGTTACTCGTGTGTTCATTAAAGATCATAATCCCTGATTTCTCTGTGCTAAACTTAAGCCCTAGATTTGTCGCTGCGTTCCCACAGATATTCGCAAGTATCTGTAAATCTTTTTTATTGTCCGCTAGTAGCACAATGTCGTCTGCGTACATCAGTCCAGGGACCTTCTGTTGCACCATTTGTCCATTACGCATGTAGGATAAATCGAAACCTAATTCGCTGTTTTCCAGTCGTCTTTCTATATCCTTGACGTAAAGCGTGAACAACAATGGTGACAGAGGGCATCCTTGCTTCAATCCTTGGTGAATTCCCACCATTTCATTTCCTTTTCGGCCTTCCCATACCACTTGTACTTGGTTGTCTCGATATATCTCCTTTAGCAGCTCCACGAAATCGTCATCTATGCCTTCGTATTGAAGAATATCCCACAACAATTCCCTGTCTACGTTGTCATAAGCTCCTTTAATATCTAGAAATGCTATCCATAGAGGTCTTTTCTGAGCTACTGAAATCTCTATGCACTGAGTTAGTACAAACATTTTGTCTTCTAAGCGTCTGCCTGGCCTGAACCCATTCTGTAGTTCCCCCAATACATCGTTTTCCTCCACCCACTTCGACAGTTCTAATTTTATGGCTTGCATTGCCATTCTATATATCACCGACGTTACTGTAACTGGCCTGTACGAGCTCGTGTTGTCCTTATCTCCTTTGCCTTTGTAGATGAGATTCATGTTGCTTTCACGCCATCCATCGGGAATATTCTTTGTTCTAATCACTTGCTCTATGGCATTAGTCAGCAGTGCCTTGCTTTTTGGACCGAGGTTTTTGATTAGCTGTATTGGGATTTCATCGGGTCCAGCTGCTGTGTCGTTAGGGACATTTTCTGCTGCCTTTTTCCAATAAAAGCTTTCTCAAGAATAGCACTGCAGCGCCCCTGGCGACTGCTCACCGTATGAACTCCCTCGTGCGTGCTACCCTCTAGAATGTATCAGGTTGCAAGCTTTCGCCTCACTGTCGCCACTCGCGACAAAAAAGTGCAAAATTTAATAATTCACTCGATGTCCGTTTGTCATCACAAATTTAAAGCATTCAAAACGACAAACCAATTCTTTAAGAAATAAAATGTTTGTTATTTTATTTGTTGCATTTCAATGTATTCGACTGAGGGAAAGTGCAGGTGCAAGAATGTACCGCATGTGCCCTGTTCGCATTCGACGGAGGATAGAAAGATAATGCTCGAAAGAGGAGGCACGCCCTTGACGCGCCCGAGAAAGGCATGGCAAACGGCTTACGGCAAGTGTGCAGATAGACAGCGGGACAGTCAGGGTATTGCTAAATTGCGATAATGCGTTGATAACAACACGCGGCGCTAGCGCGCTTTGTTGCGCAGTCCTCTGTGCTTGAAGCGCGGAAGCACTGTGCTGCGCAGGGTGCGCTCATGTTGTCATACGCGGCTTTATCTCGACATTTCTTTTTGCCTGCTGTTATTGCACGTTCCTTGCTATCTCCGTTCACTGACTGCCATCGAGGAAACTCGGGTAAAACTAGTGCGAACGAGAAACTCGGCGCATCCTGCATAGCACCCCTGTACTAAACAATGGTCGAGTGGGCCGAACGGCGCTCTCCCGCTGAGGCGCCGCGTCTGGAAAAATTGTGCGAGGGCGCTGCGAGCGAAGTGAATTGGGGCGGAGAAGCGCTCCGCGGCATATTCAACGTACTTTCGTTGCGGGTGCCGAGGCCGATTGCGCATAGTAGGCTCTTAAAATAGTGCTTTATTTCAACGGCAAATGTATGTTTACACCATTTTGCCAAACATATATATTTGAGGCATGGATTATACAACACGACGTCTTCCATTCTTCTGTCGTTGTCAAGCGCGTCGTCTGCTAGCGAGCGCGCGTTCGCAACGCGGGCGCTGGCAGACGCCCAGTTTTTCTCGCAGAACGTCTGTGGAGTACATTTTTATGTTTTAGTTGCTTTGGTGCGCCCATGACTCTTGACAGCCGGTACCAAATGTAGTTTTAGCCATGTGAACTGCTGTTTTTACCACTGTTTTCTAAATGTAACTTGTATCTCTGCAACATGAAGCTACGAAAATTTTATTATTGATATCGTGTCATTTTACGCGCGCTTCGTGTTGGTGGATATTGATCAGGGACAATGATCGAAGAAAAATTGAAATGCATAATCAACTATGCAACAAAAATTCACTAATTAACTGATGGCCCATATTGCAATTTACAAATTGTAGCCATGGAGTTCGCAAGGCGGATCAATTTGGAAATAATTCTCAGTATGACACCAGTTTCGAGATATTAATTCCTGAACTTTGTGGAGAAATGCATTGGCGTTCCAATTAGTTTCTTAACAAAAGGTCGCTTTATGCATCGACGCAGAAAATTAACTGGAACGTCAATGCATTTCTCCGCAAAGTTCGGGAATAAATATATCGAAACTGGTGTCATCCTGAGAATTAATTCTAAGTGGATCCGCCTTACGAACTCAACGGCTACAATTTGTGAATTGCAATGTGGGCCATCAGGTAATAAGTTAAAAACTTAATTAGTGATGTTTTGTTGATTAGTGGATTATACATTTCAATTTTTTGTGCAAGTAATGTCCGCCTCTTCGAGTAGACCAGCTCATTAATTAGAATTGGACTATCTGCCACAGGCAACTTTAAATAAATTTTGAAAGTGTTCACTGAAACACCCTGTATATATACAGGGTGTTTCAGCGAACACTTTCAAAATTTCAATGCGCCTATCGCTCGAGCGTTAGTTTGCGCAGTCGTTTTCGTCGACAAAAGTGCTTGCAGTCTTCCCCACGAACTGCTAATTGTTTGCTCTAATCAATATTCTCGCCCAGAACACGAGGAAAAATTTTGTTCAGTCACTCAAGCTCAGAAAATCGCCGCGGATCATGCAAGGGATCACGCACTCACTTCGCACACCTGCTCTGCGATAATGGCGGCGTGGCGCGGAATGCAGCTGGGGCGAGCGTACGCGCATGTGCATAGTTGAATGGAAAAAGGGCCATTCCTCATATAGCCCTGCTAAGCTAGCCTCACTCGAGAGGGTGCGCGTGTTCAACGTTGCCCGGTTCAGTTTCCAGTGGCGGCCTGTCCGGATCGAGATATTCTTAGCACCCTCTGCCGCGTCGCAGGTCTGACCGCCGCCTTGGTCAGGTGCTCCGCAGCCGCTGGGGACTGAGGGCCATGAGTTAATTGCAGGATTCATGAGAGAGGTAGTGGCCGAATACTGCACCATGCAGGGAAGCCAATTCCTGTTCTGGTGACTTTCTTGAAGCTTAGTGGGCCTTCCTAATTTGGTTGCACCTGGATTAGTAAAGCCCCACTAGCTCTCGGCGATATTTTTTGTGCCGATTTCAGGCGCCACTTCATGCCTGAAAATGTAGTGAACTGGCGGAGGATTCCAACCTACGACCTTCAGATTCGTTCGTTCTTCGTTCTGGGGTCTTACGTGCCAAAACCAGTGCTGATTATGAGGAACGCCGTAGTGGAGGGCTCCGGATTAATTTTGACCACCTGGGGTTCTTTAACGTGCACTACAACGCAAGCACAAGCACAAGCATTTCGCCTCCATCGAAATGCGGCCGCCGCGGCTGGGATTCGATCCTGCGTTCTCGTGCTCAACAGCGCAACGTCTTAGCTGACTGAGCCACCCCGGCGGGTCGATCTTCAGATTAAAAAAAATTACACCATCTTCCCGTAGGGGAACCCTGAGTAGTATGCGAAGCAGCCATGGGGTCGACTCAAGGTAGTTTTATCAGCTGTATAAACTTGGACATGCAGCAGCACCAGCAACGCGCAGAACTGTTGTCGACGCCGTCGGCGTTTTGCTCGCGTTCGCAGCGAATGCGCGCGGCGTCGCTGACTGTAGCCGGTGCCTCTGGGGCGCCTAGAGCACTGCACGGGCTCGGGCTTACTCGAAAGCCCGTGCTCCTCTGCTCCTCTGCCCGGCCCTAGGCGCCGGGCAGAGAAGTTTTTTCACGGGCTCGGGCCGGGCTCGGGCACGGCGTGTGCTTTTGGACCCGGGCCCGGGCCGGGCTCGGGTTTTTTGACGCGGGCCCGGGCCGGGCTCGGGCTTTCTGCGAGTTATTCTCGGGCTTCTCAACTCTGAAAAACATCTATTTTTCGGTCTCGGGCCGGGTTCGGGCCGGTTTCGAGTCGGGCTCGGGCCCGGCTCGGGCTTAAGGTAAAGGGGTGGCGGGCCGGGCCGGGCGGGTAACGTAGATCATTTCCGGGCCCGGGCCGGGCCCGGGTCTCGCCATAAAAGTTTTGATCGGGCTCGGGCGGGCCGCCCAATGTAAAAACGGGCCCGGGCCGGGCCCGGGCCGCAAAAATCAGCCCGTGCAGTGCTCTAGGGGCGCCTACCGTCGCGCCTCTAACCTAAGCTGCTTCGCATTATCGCGCGCGGAGCCGCAGGTGTTGCCATTCGTTGCGCAATCCGGAGAGTAGAGGGGCGTCGGAGAGGAGGAATGCCGAGAGGAGAGGAGATGTGACAAGGAGGGGAGGGGAGGAGAGGAGACAAGGAGATAAGAGGAGGGGGAGGAGGATGCGCATGCGCGGTATGGGTGTGGACGCCGCATGGCGGATGGATGGATGGAGGGAGGGAGGGACTGACATAGCCCCGACCATAAGATGCTTCGCATTTAAAATCCCGGTGTTCTGCCGCTGCTCCACGCCACTACGCCTGGGATACATCCCGTGTAATCATTTCCCCAAAACGTGAAAATGACGCAATGCGCACGTTGAGATCACGCGCGGTCTGCCTTCTACGGCCGCCTCCGCGGTCGCAAAAGCCCTAGGCTAACAGCGCAATTGAGATTGCGCTGTTGAGATGCCCTTGAGATGCAATTTTGTTAGCAGAGTAAGTAATGCTGTACGCAACTGGAAAATCAGTGTCACTTCCTTGTAGTCTGCTAAAAACAGCGCGGGAGTTTCTAAACATGACGCTTTTCGATAAAGTGAAGTCCTCTTGCACATATTTCAGTGCAACATCAATGTCTGCTAGCTACGCAGTTGTTGATGAAGCTAGATGTGGTGTGTGAAATATACGACGTATTTCTGTGAAAGGGCAGAACAAACCTGCTGAAGCGCCTTAATTGACGATCGCTGTGTACAGATGCATCTGTGAATACCTGAAGATAGTCTGGAAATCTTTAGAACATGTGCCACTGAGCCAATTGAAATTTCGCCGAATTAGGCAGTTCACACTTATTGTGTACTTCAGCGACTGTGAGTTAAAAGGGCAATAAATGTTTCTTGAAATCATTCCAAATGGAGGCGTAACTGAAGCAGCGAATTCATCAGCTATGGCCATATATAATGTCGCCATTTATCCCGCCCAAGAAAAGCGGCGGTAAATCAGCCGATCAAGGAGAAATTGACCATCCGAGGCTCGGGGCAGACGCTTGATACTTTATGTTATGACTTGCCTGTTGTAACGACGTTTATTTGGCCCAAGTACTCGGCATATCGAACCAGCAAAAGGCACACACCCAATGATGATGATCACATGGAACTGAAGATGAGGATCGGTCAACGTAGGATGATGGATGATGATATAAAGACGACAAGGAGGTGCGTAATAAACGCCCACACTAATACCCCCCCTGCCACGTGGAAGCGAGCATCCTGACCGCAAGTCAAGGCGACGAAGAACGCCGCGTGAAGAGTTCCATGCGGGAGAGGTGACCGACCTCGGGGCTGCGGCAACGGCGGTCTGTTGCGGCGAGAACAAGAGTCACGCGACAATTGACGGGTGAAATCTGCTCCAGGACTATGTACGGCCCGATGAATCGCTGCTGTTACTTGTCACAGAAACCAGGAGTGCAAAGGGGCGTCAATAGTAGTGCCTCGTCACCAGGTCGGTAAGACACAACGTGATGGAATGTGTCGTAAATGATCTTCCGGTCTTGTTGTCTGGCCGCTGTGTTTACGCGAGACCGCTGGCGACACTGAGCGAGTCGTGAAATGAATTCTTCGCTAGACGATGTAGATGGGTTGACAGGAGAATCGAAAAACGATACGTCTAGATGGGAAGTAGGCGACCGTCCGTAAACTAGGTAAAATGGCGAGTAGCCGGTATTGTTGTAGGCGAAAGTGACGAGTGGTAGAAGCTTTTCCCAGTTTTTTTGGTGAGACTGAATATATACGGTGATCATGTCGGCAAGCATGCCATGAAATCGCTCCGTTAGTCTGTGGAAGGTAGCTCGAAGCTGTTTTGTGGGTGGTACCAGAGACGCGCAGGACCTTTCCACGGTCGATCAGCAGTACTCGAGGAGCACCTCTGCACCTCAGTTAAGAGAGCAAGGTTTGGTCATTAACAGCCACACATTTGTTTCATTTTGATTAAAAAGCGCGAACAAAAGTGCATGTTTGTATCTATGCTATAACTGCTAAGCTGAGACGAATGTTATGTGTCACATTGTCAAAATGTTTATTAAAGTAATTAGAAACACAATAACAGCCCAACCACCTAAACTGCAGGATAACAAGTTTACTTAGTAAATGCTATATGGAAGCTCGGTTTCGCAGGAGTAGTGTCTAGAGAAGTCGCGTTAACGAGACGGGATGTGGTAATTCAAGGAAAGCAATTAGGGCACAGTTCAAGAAGTTTACTACGAACTGACGTTAGCCAAATTGGAATGCAAGTATAACAGCGCTGTACGAGTGCCAGCGGCTCTTTGTCAAGTACCTCGCGGTGCAGAGCACGCGCTTCGAAACGCTGCTCGCTCTCTCGAGATGGCCGAGACGCTAAAAGCAGGCTCACGCAACACTGTGCACACCATCAAAACTGTTGTCTGAGCGAGCAGTGAAGAGTCATAGCCGAGGACGGATGAGGCAAGGAAAAGCAAACACCGCAGCAGAAGCAAAGGAAACTGCTGCGGGTTGGCGGTAGCCTTCAGAGAGGCTGCCGCCAGCTAGTTTACCAATAAAAAGACAGGCACACTGAACTCCAGAAGAAGCATTTTATGCAAAGAAATGATTTTATTTGCAGTGATTAATAGAAAGGCCGGATATTATAGACACATATTTACATGCAGCACATGATATATGTATTATTTGTTTAAATAATCAGTGGTTATACATAGTGTCATGTTGGACTCGGGGTGTTTCTCATGCCTTAACGCGCTAGTTTGCGAGAACAGTTGTTCTATGCCGCTTGTCGACGCATGCGTCCGTAGCTTAGAGGCCCAACCACAAGGAACGGATTTCCGACGGATTTTCGGCGTCGGCGCCGGCCGGCGGCACGCGGAACGCGGTTGGCGTTTGCCTCTTGCGTGGTGTGGTGCATCGGCTCCGTCAATTACTGACGAAAGCCACGGTCAATTTCGTGCAACCCCATCAATTTTGCTTCCATCGGACTCCTAAAGCTGCCCGGCACCCGAGGACACCAATCTCATCCAGGTGGGCGCATTTTTGGCAAACTTAGAGCGATTTTCCGTTCCGACCTCGCGTTGCCGACGCTGAGCCTAACGGCTACGTCGGCGCGCGGGTGAGAACGGACCGGTCTTGCAAGATGACGGATCTCTCTGCTCAACGCGGTTACGATCCCGACGCCATGGCGTGGGCGACGATCCCGGTCCTCGAGGGACAGCAATCTGCGGCTGCGGACCCCATCCGCAACGAAGAACTCTTTCGCATGGTTGAGCGCCGCTCCCAGCGCAAAGCTATGAAAATGGCTCCATCGGCCCCGCCCGCCGGCAAGGCGCCTTCAACTCAGACAGGATCCGCCACGCGTGCGGCACAAGGATCCGGCGCGAAGCGCAGCAAGCCTACAACGACGTGGAAGCCTAAGCCTCTGCCTCGACCACACCCAGAAGATTTTGTCGTCATCATCAAGCCCCGTGAGCCAGTGGCGCTACGAGACGTCTTTCAACGTGGCGCGCTCGGCGCCGCCTTCGTCACTCTCGTCGGAGTACAAAAGGCGGCGACGCTCAACCTGCTTCTCTCGCCGGAGCAGAACCTCATCATCGCTAGCACGCGGGAGGCCCAAACGGCGGACCAGCTGCTCGGCGACTTCGAGCTACAAACTGACAAAGGCAAGATGGCCGCCCACGGCCACCTGAAGCAACATGGCGAGGACGTCTGCTACGGCGTGGTCACGGTCGCCAACCACGAGACGACCGACACCCTACGCCAGGCTCTGCAGTGGCGCGCAGGCGAACTATTGGATATACGAAAATTCGGCACATCGAACAAGGCACGACTCACCTTTGCTGGCAGAGTCAAGCCTCGCTACATTCATTACAACTCGGAAATCACCTTCGTTCAACCCTATTACCGGACCATTCCGGCCTGCGGACTGTGTGGCACCGTTGGACACCGGGCTGATTCCTGTCCCAACCCAGCCAATGCAAAGTGCGGCCTGTGTGGACAGCAGGCGGAGCTAGTGGAGGGGGTGCGGACCCCTCACGAGTGCAACCCAAAGTGCGCGGTCTGTGGAGGAAGCCATGCCACCAACTCGCGCGAATGTACAGCCAAGTACAGACAACCCAAGATGACCACCCCTCAGCAGAGCGGCCTCCCCAAGTCGGGGAAGAAGACTCGTCATCATGCGGCGTTCTCGCACGGCGGATCACGCTACGTCGACGTCACAACGCAGCAGGCGCCACCACGTGGAGGTGACGTCAAGGGCCAAGCGGCGCAGCAGCAGCCACCACACGACGGCAAGGGGAACCGCGGCCAGCAGCAACAGCGAAAGGATGCGGGAGCCGGTGCTTGGGCGAACGCAGTGAAATATGGCAAACAGGTGAGCGGTCCCGGTGGGGCAGCCTCCCCTTTCCAATCCCCCCCTCCCTCTCCTACTCTAATTGCCGAGGAGATCCGTAAGCACACGGAGCCTCTCCGCGCTAAAATTGCGAGCCTTGAGGCTCAACTCTCTAACCCACCGTCTGCTCCTACCTCCCCCTCCGCCTCCAATGCGGAGTCCATGGATAGTGAGAGTACGCTGCCGAAGCCGTCGGGCCATGATTCTTTTGAGACTATGGAGGCGCGCCTCAGCGCAAAAATGGAGCTCCTGATCGGCACCGCGATGGCCCAGATGCTCGCGAAAATTGATGAGCTGATCACAAGTAAAGTTAATCAAGCTGTCGCTGCGCAACTCCGCACGCTGCGCAAAGCGGGTCCCCTTAGGGACGTATCCGGCCGCCCCTCCAAATTTTCGCGTCGCATTGTAGACATTGACGATGACGAAGACTGCACCCTGGCAGGCCTAGATGCCAAAACTCTGGTCCTGCCGACTGGCTCTGGGGCAGCTCCACTCACTCTTAACGCCCAACCTAACCATGGCGGGAACCCCTAAAGTTAGGCGTTCTGCCCCCTCCAAATCGGCGTCACCCATCATCATAACCCAGTGGAACTGTCGGGGCCTCCGCTCTCGCACCAAGAGAGCGGACTTCCGACTTTTCCTCTCAACCTTCGAGCATCTGCCCGCGGTGGTTGCCCTCCAAGAGCCAGGGAAGGGCGCCACCCTTACGAACTATTCGACGTTCCAGGAGGACCCCTCGTCTTGTCTCTGCGTTCATCGAAATTACACAGCTAACAAGGTCGATCTTGACCTCCAAACCGACTATTCCTACGTAATGGTGACTCTCCTCCCGCTCCGCAAACAGGACCCATCCATTCACATCCTCCATGTATACTGCTCTCCAAAACTCCAAAACGTCTCATTCGCGGACCTCTTCAGTCGTGCGCTGAGAGTTGCGGGCCGGGACCCCCTCCTGATTGTGGGCGACTTCAACGCCCCCAGTCGGGTCTGGGGGTACCGCCGTGAAGAGAAGCGTGGCCGCAAGTTGGCGGAGCTTACGTCCACGCTGGGCCTCACTCTTCACACTGACCCTGTCCACCCAACTCGGATTGGCAACTCCGTGACCAGGGACACCTGTCCGGATTTGACCTTCACACGCAACATTCAGTTCGCCGACTGGGTCAATACTGAGGAAACCCTCGGTAGCGACCATTGTCTCATCAACACAACCATTCGCACACGCCCCATGGCACGACCCTTCAAACAAGCCCACATCCCAGATTGGACAAAATTCAGACAAAATTGGCAGGACACTGTTCCCATACACACGTACGGCTACCAGGCCTGGTCCCAGCAATTGGTTTCTAGCTTGCGTTCTACGGAAACACACATCAAACTCTCAGAGGCGGTCTCGGATGTGGATAACCACCTCCTCCACCTTTGGGAAGCCCGGCACAGCCTCGTCCGCCGATGGCGCCATCAGAAACACAATAGGCAACTAAAATCTCGCATAGCAGAGCTTACCCAGAAGGCGGCAGAGTATGCGGCCCAGCTCGCCGACTCGAACTGGGTTAGCCGCTGCAATACGGCTGCGCGACAAATGTCCAGCCGAAACACATGGCGTCTCTTTCGCGCCCTCATTGACCCCACACAAACCCGCACTGAAACGCAGAAACACTTGCAGCGCGCCATCCACGGCTTTGCTGGTAACACAACTCAGCTAGCACACAAGCTCAGGGACCAATACCTGTGCACTACCCAGGATACCCGAGGGACGGCATACTCATATGCAGGCTCTGAGAATGCCGAGCTGGATCAACCTTTCCAGCTTTATGACCTGAAGGCAGCCCTGGCCAAAATGAAACGTGGCACTGCACCCGGACGGGACAAAATTACAGTCAAGCTCCTGGCAAACCTACCAGACTCGACTTACAATTCACTGTTGGCATACTTCAATTCTATCTGGCTGGGAGAAGTGCCCATCCCTATCGATTGGAAGACAGCACTTGTCACCTTTATTCCTAAACCTGGCAAAGCCGTAAATCCGGACAACCTCCGCCCCATCTCTCTCACCTCTTGTGTGGGCAAGTTAATGGAGACGATGGTGCGGGACCGGTTGTCTACTTTCATGGAAGACCATAACACATTTGCGGACACCATGTTCGGGTTTCGCCCCCACAGATCCGCACAGGATGTCCTCATCCAACTTAATCGGGAAGTCCTAGACCCCATCGAATGCCCCCATAATGACAAGGTGGTTCTGGCCTTAGACCTTAAGGGAGCATTCGACAACGTCACTCATGAAATCATCCTAATTCATCTCTCTCAAACCAACTGCGGGCGTAACGCTTTTCAGTACGTCTTACAATTTCTAACACAGAGACACGCATACTTGCACATACAGGACACCGAACATGGCCCATACATTCTAGGGTCCAGAGGTACACCACAGGGCGCTGTCCTCTCCCCCCTATTGTTCAATCTGGCCATGAAGAACTTGCCTGCCCAGCTGGAGGCTGTCCCGGGGGTGCAACACGCACTCTACGCGGACGACATCACCATCTGGGCCACGCAAGGCTCTTTGGGAGACATGCAGGCCAACCTGCAGCAAGCGGCGACCATAGTGGACCGATATGCTCACGCTTGTGGCCTCCAATGTTCCCCCCAAAAGTCTGAATTCGTGCATCTCCGCCCCTCGCCCAAATGCACGTCCAAAATTGCTCTCTCTCTAGAGTATGGTCGAATCCCTGAACAACACGAAATTAGAGTCCTCGGACTTTTCATCAACCAACACCGCCGGTCCGACACAACACTAGGGAAGCTGCGGAAGGTGGGGGACCAGGTGGGCCGCATGGTCCGCCGGGTTTCCAACAAGCGCGGGGGTCTCAGATGCAAAGATGCCTTGCGGCTGGCTAATGCATTTGTGACTAGTCGAATCTTGTATTCGACTCCATACCTCCATCTCCGCAAGCATGAGGAGGACGCCCTTGAGGTCATCCTCCGAAAGATGATTAAGCGGGCCCTTGATCTCCCGGTCAGCACCTCTAACCAGCGCCTTCTGGGCCTGGGGATGGTGAATACGTATCGGGAGCTCAAGGAAGCTCATCTTACCAACCAAATCACACGTCTTTCTCAGACACTGTCGGGTCGCCGCCTCCTTGCCCGACTACACCTCCAACCTCTCAGACAGATGGAAGAGCGCGTACGTACGCCACAAGAATGGCGCTATGCCCTGCACGTGCGCCCTCTTCCCCGGAACATGGCATGCACACACCATGATGGCAGACGCCTGGCTCGGGCGGAGGCCCTGGCGCGCCATTATGATTCCAAACCCGGCGTTTTCTACGTGGATGCCACTGGCCCACACCATGGGGGATGGTTTACGGCCGCGGTGGTCCACGAAGGCAAAACAGTTAACGGCCTTAGCTTTCGCGCTAGAGACATAACATATGCGGAGGAAGTCGCCATCGCGTTGGCTGCATCCGATTCTCGCTCTCAAACCATCATTACCGACTCGCGAGGGGCCTGTCGGAACTACGAACAGGGTCAGATACCATTCCTGGCCTATCGCGTCCTTCAATCTAGCTGCCGAACCGGGGACCCCGACCCACGATACGTCGTTTGGGCTCCTGCTCACATGGGATTAGAGGGAAATGAGGCAGCGGATGCTGCCGCCCGCGCGCTTTCTCACCGGGCTCCTTATTTCTCTGACCCCGCCGATCAGGACTCCACCCCAAACCCAATCTACTCGTATACAGAAATTACAGCTTATTATCAATCCGGCCACGAACTCTACCCCCGCCCGTGTAGAGGCCTCAAAAAGGAGGAGGAGCGTCTCCTGCTCCGTCTCTTCACGAACACTATGCTGTGCCCGGCGGCTCTTAAACATTTCGATCCGGCCTTTACTGGAGCCTGCCCGCACTGTGCGGAGAAGTCTTCGGACCTCTACCACATGGTGTGGGCTTGCCCATCCAACCCTGCCTTTTCCCCCTTACCCAACCCTACCCGGGAGGACTGGGAGGCTGCCCTGCTTGGCTGCTCAGACCTACGGGCCCAAAAGGCCCTGGTTAAGCGCGCCCAGGCGGCGGCTACTGCCACTGGGGTCCCGTACTAGGGACTCCACCTAGTGTTTGTAAGGGGCGGCCTCTTCAGGGTCGTCCCGAGCATACCTCCTCGTACGTTTTGTCGTACAAATAAAAGTTTTTCACCACCACCACCACCGGCGGCACGCGGCGTGGACGCTCAACGAGGTTTATTGACGGCTCTCAACCACAAGAGACTCTCGGCTTCGACGTATTTCAAGCGTGGTGCAATGCGGCCAGATCCTTGGCCCCGAATTTAGCCGGTCAGTTTTGCAAAATGTTGCGCTAACAGAACAATTGTTTTTACTAAGCAAGGACTTCTTGTAGTTTTAAAACTGCATAAAAATTGTCCGTATCTCTAGTGAAAACATATACGCTGGTTGTCTGTGCTGAAAAACGTAGCACCAGTCACATAGCATGGATAGCATCACCAGCAGCTTCTGTTCCTAGCAAAATACTTTCCGCTAGATAACTTGACGCGTAAATTCTACATTGTATGAAAAACGATATCCACTGTCGAACGTTAAACACGAACGAGAGCTCCGATATTTGTCGAGCTGAGCTGCAGTGCACGGCTACCGGCGGCAGACGACCGGCTCGGTTGTGCCCGCATCGCAGCCGACGCAGCTAATATCAGCGCATTTTCTTCTTTGTGTATAATTATAGCGAAGAGCGACAACAAAGGTGAGAAAATATCGCGGCTTGTGAGCGTCGGTGATTCATTCCGAAGCGCCGTCAGCTTTAGCTTTCGAGCGAGCCGGAGAAGGCCTAGCGACGATATCGGCGCCGCCGAACGATCAGCGGCGGTGAGGCTGCCGTCGGTGCCAGGGTGACCACTCCTCGGTCACTGATTGACCACTTCGCGGTACTGCTGCAGCACAAATGGGTCCCGGTTCCATCCTGTCTACGGCAAGGAAATCTCGCCGCTCGCGAGCGAAACCGCCGTCAAACGGCGACCCGCGAACGGCGTACCGCGAGTTGGCGTGCCGGTAACGTGGACGGGCCTTAAGTGTGCACTTCGTCGTTCCTTGCATGTCCCTGTCTGGAAAGAGCAGTACATCAGTATCTATGATACCGTACGAAGCTGCACAATTTGCAATATCCGGAGCACGCGCGAGCGATTGGCTGTTTGGGACGCAGACGAGGCACTCGCGGACGGCAACGCCGGAAGCTCGCTTTGTAAATGGCCTCCGAGCTCGCTCACATTGCGCATCGTGCCGTCTCGGAGACCATAGTTTGTTTGCCTCTTGCGTCCACCACCACTTCCGCCGTCGGCGCTGCCGTCTGGCTTGCTCTAAAACCCCTATATTTATAAATGTAGGGCCATTCTTAGATCTTGCCGCCACGGCGCTCACCCCGGCGCTTCCTCCTCGCCCTCTCTTAGCCGCCTCCTGTCGCCCCAGCCTCCTCCGCTCCCCCATTGGCCAATCCGTGTCACGTGGAAGTTCGCGTCGCGCTTTTGTACATTTTTTTCTTTCCAGCGCACTCCGACTGCCATTCTCGGGCCTGTGCGACGAAAGTGCTGTACGCACAAACGGATCAAACGTGTTAGGGACAAGAACTTCGTTGTGATGGCATGCTGCTGCGCCTTAAGTTGCCGCAACCGACAAGGCGAGGGCAAAAGGCTTTTTTTGTTTACCATCCGGCGTGCGCAAACGCTTGCTGCACACTTGATATTTGCGCCGTCTTGCATCGTCGCGTTGCTACTTCCAAAACGGCATTATTAAGACCAGTTACTGACTGACGAAGCAAAATCGCGCCTCAAAAACGTCTCCGCAGGGCGCGATCGAAGTTTTCCTCGGATTTCCTCTGGTAGCGCGTTAGCTGTCGTCTGCCACGGCAGGCCCGACGCAGGCGGCGCCACTGTCGATATCGCGCCTCGATCGCGCTGGTCGCGCCGAGCGCGATAGTGGAACGGAGGAGGAGGGAAGTGGATGGCGCTACTTTTATGAATATAGGGGATTTGGCGCTGAGCCGTGCTCCCTTAAGGGCTGCAGAAGATAGCGCCAACCTTTCCCTTTCCCTCAAGAACCACTTATCAGGGGCTTTAGCTTGCTCTAGGAGAAGCGTATCGCCACAGCGCGGCTGTACCCGGTTTGGGTCGAAACCTGATATCACGTGGGGTCAGCGAGGTACTCCCTGCCCCTAGATAGGCGTGAAAGTAGCTAGGGAATGATTCCTTGGCCATGCCTGCCATGTCCCCAGTCCCTGTGTGCCTAGAAGCATCCGCTGACCCAACACAAGCATGCACGTTGCGCGGGAGCGGCCGCATTCAAGACGCTGCCGCCAAGAATTCGCGGGAGAACGTCGTCGACCGCCAACCCACGAAGGACTGCGACCTCAAGGTACGTCTGCCGAAACTGCAGCTTGTGACATAAAGCGGCGATGCATTTTCATTTTTTTTTAATTTAGGCCTTGCTCCTTCAGCTGTAGCGCGACGTGAGCCCTGCCATTTCACTTTCAAGATACGTAAGCTGCTTCGACCCTGAAAATGCCGACGCAATGGTGAGTTGGAAAAACCATCGCTTATTTACGTCGCCAATTCGCGTGCATGCGACCCATACCTTTTTTTGCGGCATGCGATTGAAGTAGAGACTGCGATCGTGACTTCGTGGCCCTCGCATTGTTATCTTCTGCAACACCCAATCGTCGCGAGCTAACATGTTTTTCAAATTTGTCAGTGCTAGCGCATCTCTTGATGTGAGCGCAAGTTGGTGTCTTTAATGACACGTAAACAATGCGAAAGTGTATACGCCGCTGATGTATGCACGCTGCATTGAATGATTTACTGTTTATCTTGGTCATTGATTTCATTAAAAAAAAGCTGCAGATATGTCCTTTGTAAAATCTGAATTACTTTTAATACGATCTTACGAGCACTTGAAAGCGTCTTACGTGCACTTGAAATAAGGAAAAATACTGGCCGATTAGTTTTCATATTCTACTACACCTGCCCGCTTCACAGCGGCTGACGAGCCAGAAATGTATGCAGCAACAGTTTACATTAAATGTAATATGTTACCAGACGACAGTAAATAATCTTGCATCCAAATTGATCATGAACAGCAGCTGCTACAGGGGCGCAGATATTTGTACCAAATAACCATGTTCTCATAGCTGACAAGCGAGAGGGAAATTTTTTTTTCGTAGGAATGAAAAGCAGAGGTGAGCCTGAACTAGTATGTTCTTGCCCGCTACTCTGCTAAGGGGAAGGTGGAAAGGGGAAAAAGTGTTTAAAGGTGTTGAGGAAAAAGGATCATATGTGCACAATAATCACATAACGCAGTGGTCTCTCTAAACCTCAAGTATAGTCCTGTGTTCTGCAAATAGTCTAGAACAGCACTCTTAGCTATTTCTTGCTGCAATGCTGTCACGGTAAGCACCAAGAATTTCAGCTTCTGATAATCTTTGCCTTTGTTGCTTGCGAGCACAGAGGGCACCATCTGCTGCTCTTGCAACTAGTAACAAATGTCGCAAAAATGTGCTGCAGAATCGCAGGCATGTGGTAGTATTTACAGTTCAGGGATAAGGTTTTTGTAGCGATTCCTTTTCCAGTACTAATGGCTTTTTGCATTCGTGAGTGGTCAGAGTGACAGCGTGTTGCTCAGGGCTGCGATTTTGTAGCAATGCCTTATGACTTATTCTATAATAGTCTTATCATCCACCGCTCACGGCCGGCTGATCCCGTTGATAACGTGAGCGGAACGTCGCTCTGACCACTGACAAAGCGCGAAAAGGCATTATTACCGGAAAGGCATCGCTACAAAATACCGGCCCTGACCACACATGAACGCGAAAAGGCAGTGCTATAGAATTGTGGCTCACTCTGTCAGTATAACCAATAAGATGTGCATAGCATTGAGTGAAGGCAACATGAAGACGAATTCAATAACGCATGCTTGCTTGTCTCTACTTGATCTTAAATGGGAAGTGAACAACTTCTCATAATTTCTTCATTATTTTTTTTAAACAAGTTGAATAATGTGCCCTAGTTTATCGCACAATTAATCCAACATATTTCAGATGCAAGATCTTGTAGTGTTGGGGCTGTGGAAAACAAAACAACGCAGGAAAATCTCAGCGCATTTTTATTTAAGCAATGTTTTGACACCTTAAATGGCGTGGCCATCTTGTTCATTGCTTTATATTCGTTACCTCTGGTGCAACGTGAGTTCACTTGGAATTAGCATGGACGTAGCATATATATTTTAAATTGTGCCTGGTGCATGACACTGTGAAAAACCTTGAATGTGAACCCGCTACAAACAACAACATACTGGCACCTAGCAAGAACACCCAACCGTCTACCTTCCCACACATTTTCCTGAAACAGTTTGCACATGTTATTCAAAATTGCCACACAATTCCAATCATTAGTGTTTCAGGATATATGACACATTTCATTTGTGTCAGCAACGACACTAGTGGAAAACATGACAGTCAAATCTGTCTGTAGTAAAGAATCCGTGTTGCTGATATCTTCACAATAACTGAGATCTAGGGGGGTATTCTGTAAGAGTCCACCTGGACTGTCCACTTCAGGTGTCGCCATTGGCTCCAGCTTCACGAGCGTGAAGGAGACTGGCTGGCACCTTCGCGCTCGTGAAGCTGGCGCTAATGGCGACAGCCGAAGTGGACAGTCCTTACAAAATACCCCCCCCCCCCCCCTGGGCCAGTATAATATAGATTATTCCTTCCGTTCGATTCTATACCACTCTTACCATCCGCTGTTCACCGCCAGAAACTCGCCAGTTCTACTGGGTATAGATGTCCCCTGGCCCAGTGCTCGGCACCTTCTACGAGTTCTCATCTTGCAAGGGGCCCTCTAGGGATTAAGGAAAATGGGTCTGGGCTGCTTCCATGGCAGCAGTTTCCTGTGTGGCATCCTAATGCAGCTGTTAGGTGGGGATGCCCTTGGATTGGAAAGAAACACCCCTTTCCAAGTATCCTGTAATGGCTGAGCACTTGACCGGAAGCACAGTTATACCTATTTTACCGGTGGGTACCAGGCGACAGCGCTACTCAGCCTCCCACAGCAGTGGAAAATGCTCGTCTGGGTCACCATTGTTGTGGTGAGACAAGGGGCACCTTTCAAATCTCTATAGCGCCCCTTTCGACATGAAAACTCCTACAAACAACTGAGCGCCTGGCCGGAGGACATCTCTACCCAATAAAAATCTGATAGGTTCCCAGTGGCACTGGGATTCTATCCAAGTACCTCCCCGCATACGAGGACGACGCTCGACCATTTCGCTACCGCTGCAATACTTGTGTCCTGCCAAACAGATCCGCTGAGCACCTTGCCCAGGAGTGCCTTACTCACACTGGGTGCAGCACCACATGCTGGCTTGTAGAACCACCATCCATGACCAGGTCGCTACAAATCCTGTACCCATTCACGTCAACTCATCCTCGGACCAAAGTCCTCCCAGCTAGCATGATGGCCCACCCTGCTACTGTCACCTTGTTGGTCTCGTTGTGGGCTATACCCATGTATATTGAGTAGGTGGGGGTATAACTCCCCGAATGTGTCCTGTGAAGGACACCTTTTTCAAGCGCTGTGGTGCCAAAGCCTCTTATCTGCGCATGTGGAGCATGTATCAAAAGCCATGTGCTTTGCTGTTATGCCATTGTGATGGTACATATCACATAAGATTATGCAGTAACATAAATGAGAGCTTTAGATTGTGCTAATCGAAGCATTCAGGAGTCCTTACCTTTTAGTATGTCTGTGGTTGCGTGCCCAAGCAAAAAAGCATTATAGCTTTGCATCCCCAAATGCAAGTCACACGCACTCGCAGCAAGTAGTCAAGGTGGTTTTAGCATTTTTTAATATATAAAGCTAACCATAGAATTGCAAATAAAAAGACAACTGTTTCATGAAAATAGTTTATTTACATGCAGTTAAGTTGGCTGATACAATCAGCCTTGCATGCATTGAACGTCACCCAAGTTGGAGCCCGGGGGCCACATGCCCCCGCAGGGGCGTCTGCGTCAGCAGGCGTTTGGTGTGTTGCGACACCACGGACCCGAGCACATGGGGGTTGGCCCCTCCCGCGTGCCCTGCAAATGTCACGAATGTGCAGCGCATTGTTATGAGACGGGACAATAAAGAAATTAGCACGAAACACCTGATTCTTACCTTTGAATTGAGCGTTTTGCCACAAAGCATTGAAACAGGCTACACAAAGACATCCGTAAGACCATACATACCAAATCCTAGGCGATGCTACCAATGCCAAAGATTTGGCCATGGCTCGCAGAACTGCCGTGGTCGACTCACCTGTGGTATGTGTGGAATACAAGGTCATGCCTCAGACAATTGTGAGGCCACACCTCACTGCGTTAATTGCGATGGTGACCATCCAGCATACTCCCGCTCCTGTCCAAGCTGTAAAAAAGAAAAAAAAGTTCTAACACTGAAAGTCCGTGAAAACATATCGTTCAGGGAAGCACGCAAAAGGTGCTCACCATTCCACACTACCACTTATGCTGATGCGGCGCGTCAAGGGGCAGCGTCGCAGCGGCTACTGCCACCTGCACAGCCCGCGCGCAGCGAGCTGTCGCTTGTGGCTCTTGCCCCCAGGGTGGAAGCAGCTAAGCCTGCTCCACCCAACCAGCAAACAGGCCCGGTCACCCTAGGGTTGCCGGCGCCACAACAGTCCTCGGTGGCAGCCTGCGCTACGCGTAGCGAACCCGCAGGCCCACCAGCAGCTCCCACGGTGGGTGCAGTCAAGGCTGCCTCACCCTCACTGGCCCCTGCTGGCGCTAGCAACAGCCGGCGCAGCTCAGGCCCAAAGGCAGCCCCATCGACCTCAGGGCTGGTGGGCGCGAATGTCTCGTCCTTCGCGGCGAGACTTTCTCGCGAAACTTCTCGCTCGCAAGAGCGCGTGCCCGGCGCCTCACAAGAGGCAATGGACACCACACCCATCCCGACGGCGCACCAAGCGCCAAAGGAGCGGCGAGGTTCCCTCGACCACTTCAGAAAGGACAAATCCCGCGTTACAGGGCCTGGAAAGGGCTCTGTAATCTAAGGCAACACTTCCGTTTTTTTAGTACACACAGCACCTATTTAATTTCAGTATGGATACACAAATCATACAATGGAATGTCAGAGGCATTTTTAGGAACCTCGATGATGTGCAAGAACTTCTCCACGAACACAATCCAAAAGTGCTGTGTGTACAGGAAACTCACTTAAAATCGACACATACAAACTTTCTCCGACAGTATGTTACGTTTCGTAAAGATCGTGATGATGCTCTCGCATCATCAGGCGGTGTTGCCATCGTAATCCACAAAAGCATAGCATGTCAACGTTTGCGGCTACAAACGCCCCTCGAAGCAGTGGCAGTTCGACTTGTTCTCTTAAACAGACTCATCACCATTTGCTCGCTTTACATACCCCCACATTACCAACTACACAAACATGAATTTCAGTCATTTATAGACGAATTGCCAGAACCTTATCTTGTTCTTGGCGATTTCAATGCGCACAGCGGTCTGTGGGGTGACTCTCGCATTGATGCACGAGGCCGTCCAATTGAGGACTTTCTTTTCTCATCCGGTGCATGTCTGCTAAATAAAAAAGAAGCCACATATTATTGTCTCGCAAATAAAACCTTTTCCTCCATAGATCTGAGCATAGCTTCTCCATCCATACTACCTGAACTTGAATGGGAAGTTATAAAAAACCCTTATGGGAGCGACCATTTCCCAATACTGCTGAAAACACCAAGACAATACGAATCTCCACCACACGCCCCCCAGTGGAAGGTCGATGCAGCGGACTGGAAGAAATTCCAAACACTTACCAGTACGCTCTTGTGGGCTGACATTTCATCGCTCGGAATTAACGGTGCCGTCGAATATTTTACTAATTTCATAATGGATGCAGCTCTTAAGTGTATTCCCCAAACAAGTGGACTTTCTAGCAAACGCCGTGTTCCGTGGTGGAATGAACAATGCCGGAACGCACGTAGGCAGCAGAACAAAGCATGGAGGCAGCTTCGCGATTCTCCTACTGCTGAAAACCTCGTCAATATCAAGAAAATCAAATCCCAAGGTAGGAGAACGCGCAGACAAGCCAGGAGAGACAGCTGGCAAACATTCTTATCAAGCATCAATTCATACACGGATGAGGCCAAGGTTTGGAACAGGGTCAATAGAGTAAGAGGACGACAAACACATCCGCCTCCCCTGGTACATACGCAGGGAGATAGCCTGGAGGACCAAGCGAACCATCTGGGTGCACATTTTGAACATGTGTCCAGTTCATCACACTATTCTCCAGCATTTACAAAATACAAAGCAGCAATAGAAAAACTAAAACTAGACCGAAAGAGCACTGGGAACGAGCCATATAACCTACCTTTCTCCCTAGCAGAGCTGCAAGCATCACTCACCTGTTGCAACCAATCTACCCCAGGCTCTGACCGCATACTCTACGAAATGTTGAAAAACCTGTCCTCTGAAATAAAGAAAACCCTTCTCTGCCTGTACAACTCTATATGGACCTCCGGCAAGATCCCCTCTGCCTGGAAAGAGGCCATAGTAATCCCTATCCTGAAGCAGGGCAAGGATCCATCGTCCGTATCGAGTTATCGGCCCATAGCTCTAACAAGCTGCCTCTGCAAAGTCTTTGAGAAGATGATAAACCACCGTCTGATACATTTCCTAGAATCAAACAAGCTGCTTGACCCATACCAGTGTGGATTCCGCGACGGCCGATCCACCACTGACCATCTGATACGCCTAGAGGCTCAGATTCGTGAGGCTTTTGTCCACAAGCAATTCGTCCTGTCTGTTTTCCTTGATATGGAAAAAGCATACGACACCACGTGGCGATTCGGAATACTAAGAGACCTCGCACACTTTGGAATACGTGGCATTATGCTGAATATCATTGAAAGTTATCTGTCCAACCGCAGATTCCGTGTTCGTGTGGGTAATGCCCTATCAAGACCATATGTGCAGGAAACTGGAGTACCACAGGGTGGTGTGCTTAGTTGCACCCTTTTTATCATAAAAATGAACTCGCTGCGTCTGTACATCCCACGCAACATATTTTATTCAGTATATGTCGACGATGTACAGATAGGCTTCACGTCATGTAATCTTGCAATCTGTGAGCGGCAGGTTCAGCTTGGACTGAACAAACTAAGTGGGCAGACGAGAATGGTTTTCGGCTTAACCCACAAAAGTCCACATGCGTCCTCTTATCCAGAAAGAGAGGTCTGCACCCTGATCCCAACATCGAGGTACAGGGTGAGGATCTACCTGTAAAAACTGAACACAAATTCCTAGGCCTAATTCTGGACGCGAAGTTAGCGTTTATCCCACATCTAAAGTATTTAAGAAACAAGTGCCTGAAGACAATGAGCATCTTGAAAGTGTTGTCTCGCACTACGTGGGGTAGTGACACAAGATGTCTATTGAATCTATATAAGAGTCTCATTCGATCACGTATAGACTACGGTTCCATTATATATCACTCCGCGACGCCGAGCGCCTTGAAGATGTTAGACCCTGTTAGAACAATACGCACCCTGCCTACACAACTATAAACGATCTGTCCAGTGCCCAAACCTTTCTGAACCGCCCTTCCGTGAGAAAGCCCTACGCACTGCGAGTAAGAAGTCTTGCCGAAGAAATGGATGTGTCGCTCCATGAGCACGATGTCATGCCCCCTCCTGTAGAGCTGCCGCCATGGCAGTGGCAGCTGATTGACTGTGATCTGTCCTTCATTGAGGTCACAAAGCATGCGCCGGTCGCACATATCCGTATGCACTTCCTCGAATTGCAGCACACATACTCTTGTCCAGAATATTTTACTGACGCTTCAAAGTCACACGCTGGCGTGTCTTACGCGGCGGTCGGTCCGTCCTTTTCTGCTGCGGGAGTTTTACACCCAAACACAACCATCTTTACAGCGGAGGCCTACGCCATCCTGGTGGCGGTTAAACACATCAAACAGCTAGACATACGCAAGGCAGTCCATTACACTGACTCTATGAGCGTGTTGAAATGTTTAAACACTTCAAGTAGGCACATAAACCCCGTAATTATAACTCTTTATTCCACCATTTGCACCGCGTATGCATCCAGGCAGCAAATTGTGCTCTGCTGGGTCCCAGGGCACCGCGAGATCGAAGGGAATGAGTTGGCCGACAAGCTAGCCACATCAGTTCATACAGACGCTGCCACTTCACCCATAGCCGTCCCTGTAATGGACCTAAAAGCCTTTATTAAGAAATAGGTCAGGGCCTACTGGCAACGTCTGTGGGACAGAGAAACGGGCAACAAATTACACACTATCAAGCCTCATCTCGCTCATTGGCCACCAGAATCAAAGACACGCCGCACACAGGTTACACTTTGCAGACTCAGGATAGGGCACACATACAGTACACACGCATACTTATTGTCCGGTGGCGATCCCCCTGTCTGTGATGAATGTGGCGAGCCACTCAGTGTACTTCATGTCCTTTTGCAGTGCCCTGAACTGGAGCCTCAGAGGAAAAGACATTTTCCATTACCATCACGGCAAAATCTCCCATTACATCCTTGTATGTTTTTGGGCAACGAACCTATTTTTAAATACAAATCCATCATCGCGTTTTTAAAAGATATACAGAACTTTCTTGATATATACCCAGGTGACTTGTAGCACGGCCTCTCTGGAGAGGCTGCTGCTGCGGTATTTTATTAAAGAAAGCACGTGTCTCGTAGTCTTTGGCCACAAAGGCCTTCGGTAGGCGTCGTGCCACTCTATGTGTTTAGTTTTAGCACCATGACCACTTCTCATCTATTCACCACTCACAGGTCATTCCACACGTCACTGCCATAATTATATTCTATATATGTTTTACGCTTCTATACCGCGATTTGTTCTTAGGCCCCTTTACAGTCACATCGCGTCCTTTCATCGGAGCTCACTGATCATGGCAAACATATCTTTCATTGTCTTGGCGCTCTTTGGCCACATTTGGCCCTTGCGCCACGAAACACCAAATATCATCATCATCATCATCATGGGGGCTACATGCATGACACTCGCGCAGGTTTATTCATTCACAGCCGACGTCATTTGGATTCTTAGAACAGCGACCGAGACCACTGGGGATAGCGCACTTCCACTGCGGTGCCCAAGATATACGGACATTTAACGGAGAAGCGTACGTAACGAGAAGCGAAGCAGCCGCCTCACCGCGCACATATCACTCAGCGGCATATAGGCGCGTTCTTGGGGGCTAACATAAACACAGGCACTGCCTAGTGTGGCGGCATTCCCTTTGCGGTGTGGGAGACAGTTTACACCGTCGAGCACACGTATGTAACGAGAAACCTGACGGCAGTGTCGTGCTCGAGTATGATTCTGCTGCATGTCCAGGGTTAGTGGCTTGAGGGGTGATTTATGTGTTCATGGGGCTTGCCATTGCACCGGGGAAACTGCACTGAGGCGTGTGAAATTCGAACGAGAGGGCCATGTGGCGTTTGTTTAAGTGATGTTGGTCTGCATGTTCCATAAACCGGACTGGAAAATGGGGCCGGGTACAGCGTGTATTGTTGATGATCCTGCCTTCCTCGAAAAGAACTGATTGGTAGAATGTGAGCGAGGAGACTTAAAACAAGGGTACCACCCCAATTCACAAGGGTATTTAAAAAAGTGTGTAGAGATGAAGACTGAAGGAGCGAGCCGATAATCAGCCGCCGCTCCTCGATGTATGCTACTTTGTCCTACAATAAACCGATGCATTCCTAAGTTGGCCTCCCTGAGTGCAAAGTGTCACCGGACAACTATGAGGACTCTGAAGAATCGTCTGCCTGGAAGACCTGGAGGAGAAGAAACTTAACTCATGCTAAAGATCTTTGACAGGAAGCAAACAATGTATACATGCATAGGTGGCAATTAAAGCTGAGCCAAACCAATCCCAAAGGCTAGAAATTTTGCCGTCTGGCACAGGATGTTTGCTGTGGAAGTGCACTGTGATCCAATTTATTATGACCAGCATTTTGTCGCCTTCATTTCTTGGAAGATGATGTCAACATGCATTGTAAAATGCTGTCATCAGATTGAAAAATTGGATCGTGTCAGCCTGTTCAGCGCCGATTGTTTTATGAAAGCATGTCTTGGCTTGCTTCGTCTCAGTTTGCAATGTTTCAGCAATATTTCTTTTAAGTCGGCCACCCCAAAGAACCAAGCATATGTTAGGTCCTGCAGGTGCGCAGTGCCGCTTGCGTCCTTTAATCTAAAACTCTCTTACTTTTACAGCAAGAACATAAGCGCATTCCTGAGTGTTGCCACCATGGAGTAATCGGCTTACATGTATTAATTTTGCGTCATTTTTGGTGCTTAGCAGGGTCATAGGGCTGTGGGACCAGATTTAGTCCAGATGCAAGCAAAACAATGCAACTTAGAACAGAAAGCTGAGCAAGCTGCTAAGGGTTCGTGCATTGTTTGAAAGGTTAGGCATAGAAAATATCTCTTGTGGCCATTTCTGATATGCCTAAACCTTCAAACAACGTAAAGGCTGCTCGGATATTAAGCGTTTTCTGAGAGTCCGTAAACTTTTTTGGTCGATAGTACTTTAGCCATAGTCTTAGTACTATGACTGCAAAAGATGCCTGTAAAACTGCAACTTTCATGAGTAAATTTTGTGATGGACTAGGTTTTCATGCAGTTAATCTTAGAAGCCTGCCATTGTGTTTGCTATCTACATGTGTGCCGCCACCATTCTTATTGAACACAAGCTATAGCAGGAAAGTGTATAACCGGGCTAGTTGGTATAGGTTCATCGTTGTTTGAAAGCGCAAACACACAATGAAGAACTTGCACTCATTGTCTCGTTCAGACTGTTCTTTTCAGTTTTGTGTTTGCGTTTCCAAACAACCATGAAGCTATAGGAGCTCTGAAGTAATGGAAACTTTTTTCATATTTTTTTTAAAGCAAAAGGATTGTCTTGTAGCAAGCATGCTTCGGTCAATAAGGCATGTGCCATATGTGTCGAATTCGGCTCCACCTTGAAATTGTTCATTTCCACTACTAGCTCAATTATCTGCTGATAATGAACTGTAACTTTGGGTCGATAGAAACCACCCATTGAAATTGAATATGCCTTGAGCTTGGGAAGTAATCCACTAGACGAAATATAATTGTGACCCCCTTATGGTGGCTCCATGGATGTGGTGTTCTGCTGCTAAACAAGAGGTCGTGGAGATTGCAGAGTTCTTACGGGCGGCCTACAACACGAAAATGCAGTAAAGTGGAGCCTTGTTTGCATACTGCGGTTCCAAATTGAAGACTACGCAGTGACACGCACAAGCTAGAAGTGATACTAGCGTAGATTTTATGTAAACAATGTGCTACATCTGTGCAACGCGATCCGACACGCTTGCACGAGACAAATAGGCATAGTCAAGTGACCGATGGTTGACATACTCGCTAAAAAGGGTCGAGAACAAAACTTGAATTTGTAAATATCCACTGCGTTCTGTGCAGGTTGATACGGGAAATTCATTGTGTTGTCAGTGTTCTAAAGTTCCCTGGTTTTATCGGGCATGCGCGTGCACACCTTGGAAAATGCTGACAGAACTCCGCTACTTCGTCTTTAGCTTACCTTCTCTTACTCTGGAAGGGTTGCAGCAACACACGACAGTGTATGAGACCATTTATTTGGTGCACACTTGCAACAGTATGCACATTCTTGTCCTCGCTACGGAGTGCACCAAGAAGACGTGCTGCCCGGTCACTGCCATTCGTGTGTACACGAATGGCAGTGACCTAGCTTGTCGGAATGCACACAGCATGAGCTGCAAGTTATATGGCTTTAACCACCTTTTTTTTCACCCACTTAGGTGCATCTGAACAGCCAATGGATACCATGCCCACTCTTTAACGACCAGTGCTTTTAATGAAACCGCACAGCGGAATAAAGTCAACCACGTGAGGCACCTCAGACAGCATATGCAGTGGGTTGTGATGGATTTAATGATTTCATCAGCATTTTCACTGGGTACAAGGCTGTGAATCTCTTGTATGATGCATGTGTGGAAAAGAAACCCAACATCTGGTGCACATGCTTGCTTGAAACAGTCGGGCATATCCCATTAGTTGAGTGCCCCCGTGTCGGCATTTGCTGATGTGATCCCAGCTATCTTAACCCATTAAATTCTGATGAATTTATGGCAGCCACCCTTTGGAAAAATAGCACATGACAATTATTTCCAGGTAATTAGTTCTTCCATACAGAAAAAATACCATTAGCAGTACTCGTGGGCGATAATCTGTCACTTTCCAATGGTGGCGAGCATAAATCCCACTAGCTGTACTATAGGGATGGTCGATTAAATTTTTTAATTGATTAACGATTAATAATTCGTCGGTTTAGCGTAAAATCGATTAATCGCTTTTGATGCGGGGGTTTTCGTCGATTGATCTACTTTTTTTTTTCGGGTGATTTAAAAAGGCTGAAATACAGTTATCTACTCACGTAAGTACCTATTTTAACGTTTGAAAGGTGGAACCAGGATAAGAAATACAAGCGTACGAACTTTGATAAAGAACAATGTTTAATTTGTTAGAGGTCAACTATAATTGCCACTAGTGACTAATGAAGAATAAGCAATATACAGGGTGTTCGTATTGACACGTGTACTTGTTAAATTTCCCCGGTGATCGCTTTTCACCGGCTAACAAATGTTAAACGACCGGTGTACTTAGATTTAGGTGCACGTTAAAGAACCCCAGTTCCACATTTCCAGAGTCCCCCACTACGGCGTGCCTCATAATCAGATGGTGGTTTTGGCACGTACAACCCCATCATTTAATTTTTAATCAACTGTTAAACGTTATCGCTCGGTGCAGGAAGCACCTGCATGTATCGGAAGTTTCTCGAATGTTATCGATGCTTCTATCCGTTGTCTTCTGTCACGGACGCTTGTGGAATCTGATCGTATAATTGACGCGAACTGTCTAGTGCTTTCTGGAAGACACGCGGGCACCACGGATTACTCTAGAACCTTCGATGACTCATGTATAAAAGCCGACGGGTTTCGTCGCTGATCAGATTTCAACGATCGCGGACTGTGTTCGCCGCTATCGTCGTGCTTCGAGTGCAACTTGCTTTTGTGGGCACAGGTTCGCCCAATAAAAAATCCGTTTCGTCATTCACAGTTTTGCGACTGTGTTCTTCACCGTCACTACTACGTGACAATATTTAAGTTTTACGAAATTTTTAAAAATCGCCTGTGACAGGTAGCATAATTCTTATCGTTGAGCTGGGTTATTCGAAGAGGCGGACATGAAATCGACATATTCAACCAATTAACAAAAATTGCAAATCAACTTTTTTGTTAATTACTTTACGACACATATTGCAATTTACGAATTGTAGCCGGTGAGCTTGCAAGATGCATCTACTTGAAATGAATTTCCAGGATGACACTAGTTTGGGATATTATTTCTCAAAGTTTGGGGCGAAATACATGGGCGTTCCAGTTACTTTTGGGCTTCAATGCCTTTTGGTAAAAAAGTAAGTGGAACAACAGTGCATTTTTAGGGTGAGTATGATGGTGCATATCTCCAAACTGGTGTCATTCTAGAAATTCATTCCAAGGGGATACGCCTGACAAGCTCACCGGCTACAATTTGTAAATTGCTACATGTGTCGTAGAGTAATTAACTAAAGTTAATTAGTGATTTTTGCTAATTAGTTGAATATGTGTTTCGATTTTTCGTGCTAATGTCCGCCTCATCGAATAACCCAGCTCAATGATAAGAACTATGCTACCTGCCACAGGCGATTTCTAAAAATTCCGTAAAATTTAAAAATGAACACCCTGTATGTTAAAAATGGCACTTACTGAGGAGGGTGGGCGTGGAGGAAGGAAAAATTAGAAGAGAGCATCGTAGCACGACTGACATCAAGAAGTAACGGCGCAACACGTGATCGCCACATTGGAGTGCGCGGTAGGTTTAATGCGGCTGGGTGCAGGGCAGCAGCGCAGCTGAACGGGTGCGCACCGATTTGAAACTACTGCGAACCAAACATTAACGGCCAATACGTTCTCTCTCAGGGTCAGATGCTGACCCTATACTGCGAGGTAAAAAAGCGAAGGAAATGGCTTGACGGTGAGTTCGCTTTCCAAGACTTGCTGCCTCACGTAATGCTCTCTCCGGCCCCAGGCAGCCTGTGTGACGTGGGCGTAAAGCGGGGAAGTGCTTGGCCAGCTCGACAGGACTCGGGAATACAGTCGCTCTCGGTCTTCGCAGCCGCACTGTAGTTGCTCGTATACTCGCATTCTATAGTACGATTTCACAATTTTCACGCCACTTTACTCACTGTCTGGAAAACGATTAATCGTTTTGCGGCGTACTTTTAGTCGATTAATCGTACATCGATATTACCATCCCTACTGTAGTAACACCAGTTTTGAAATTAGCAAGCAACTTTCGTGCAGCTCGACTTCATGTGTACTGTTTCGTGCAATGTCATTGTTCAGAATAAAAGCATTTGACCACTGCAAACTGTCATTTTTTTCTTCTAGATGTGCATATGAACACATTCTTGATATAAAAAAACATGCAGGGCTGTATTACAGCACAGAAAAAGTTTGGACAATTCAAGCTCATTAATTAAGAATGCAAGTTTGAAAATTCTAAGGAATCAAATCATTGTTTTCAGTGCACTGAAGTAGACAAAGTGCACTTCAGCCACCAAATGCAATTGACAAGGTTGAGAACATTTATGAGTTATGACGGCACTGCAGTTAACTTTGTGTTGGCAAGCAAGTGAATTTCGGGATCTGCAAAAAATGGAATGTGCCTTGCACCTGTACAGGTCATTTCATGCAACAATCAAAAAAGGCGTTGCATACATATTTGGAAAACAGGCTTCTCAGAATAGCTTTTTGCACAGCACTTAGTTAATAGAATTTGTTATGCAATGCTTTCTTTAATATTTGTTTCAGGACATAAGTTGTACTTAAAAAATTTTGAAAGCTGTTCAGAAACACCGAATGCAAGCTAAGAATGTGTTCACATACAACCACTTCAGGGGGGGGGGGGGGCAACCTTTTTCTGGTCACTCAAGACCTCAAAGACTGCTGCCAGGGAGGAGTGTGGCTGTTGCAGTAAGTGAAAAGTGCAAAAAAAACGAACACAACACAAGCGCTTTATACCTGTTCAAGCATGAACTAACGCCAAGTACTCAAATTGCCATATTAACGAGGAATGTTGAAATCTTGTGCATCAGGCATTGTTAATTTTTTACAAGATGCCTCAATCACACTGGTTTTATGATGTTTTTTTATTTTTCACCACAAATGCCCACACTGCTATCAGCCACTCCTATTCCTTGAGCGGACAGCAGACACATTACTGAAAGTCAACGATTCTGACTCGAGAGCTTGGGCTCAATTTTTACCAATGTGCCTAATTTTAGAAACCGATTGATGGAATTGCTACACTAAATAAATGCCACAAACATATTCAAAATGGAATGCTTATTGGAGAGCATACACAAAAAATATGTAGTGCAGGAGAAATTTGGTCTCACTGCTCTGCCAGAATTTAGTTTTTTTTTCAAGTGGTAATGACGTAAAAAAAAGAAGTGAACGTGACTTCTGTAGCTGGTGGGACTACAATTACACCTAACTACCATCTGGGATTAAAATTAATCATGCAGGGGGGCCTCAGTGAGGTACATCTCAAAACGAGGTATTGCACTGTAGTCGAGAGTTTGGCGGGATAGTCTGGTCAGGTACGATCATTGTTAAAAACGGACGAAGTCATTAACCATGGCCGAAACAAAAACAAAATAGTCTTTCGGTATCCACAGGAATCCCTTGTTCATAAAGGAATGTCTGCTGAGAAGGTTCTTGATGGTTCTTAAGTAGTATTGAGCGCATGATGCAAAGTTCGGAAGTACATGTGGTTTAAATTGTTAGATGATCTATTGATTGTTTTACTTGTTTGAATTATTAGTAATTCGAGATGGAGCCTCATTGTCCATTTCTTCTCTGTGGCCACGATGCGGGCGTTGTACTAGTTTATCTTCTGACTTGTCTTCTCGGCATGCTCTCCGAGGGCATTTGTAACTGTGTGGCCTTTGGCGACATTTTTGTGCTGCTTGAGATGCCGCCAGAAATATCTGCTAACAAGGGATCCATATGGATCCCGAAACATCATTTTTATTTTGGCCAAGGTCAGTGACATAAGCAATTTTTAACAAAGTAGTACACCAAGTGCCATTCCAAAGTCTTTGCACGAGTTTTGGGGCGTTTTTTCTATTGCTCTCATTGTCCAACCTTTATGAGCACGAGCACACGAAGAAGTGCTTTGTAGGCGTCTGGCACTAAAGTGTCCGAGGGAAGAGACTGGCGATGAAGCATGCAACAAGATTGTCAGAATGTCTTTCCCTTTTGGCAGGCCTCTCTAGTCAAAGTTACCAGAAATCAATGCTTTCACAACATCCATGAGGAAATTCAAATGCGAGTGATTTGCATACCTGCCCCTTTGTACAAAATAAATGCGCTGAAAATGGCCTTGTAGAGGCAAACATAGCAGATTGTTTATATCAACTTGCATCTATTGTCTGAATTATCTTCTTTATAGGAGGATTCGGCGATAAAATTCAGAAGATCAGCAATATCGCTGTCACTTTCGAACTAAGTTAACTTCAGGGTAAGAAACTTCAGTAATTGCCCACTTTCTTCACGGCAAGTTCCAGTCACATGTGGCACCTGACAATGAAAACAGCAATTATTTATTATCAACTCTAAAAAGACTTCTGCAATAATTTCTATTTCTTGTAGAACCATCTGCGACGAAAAAAATAGAATCAGAGGCATGGACATGCCTAGATTGCAAGATAAATTAGCCCTTTTTACTGCAGACAAGCTAGGCTCCTCTATGGTAGCAGGTGTGCAAAGGGTGTGGACGAGTTCTGCTTGTATACCGGAAATAAACTGTGCCTACTCCTCTGGGATTTGGAGCGCTGTCACCTGTCTGCCAAGTAAAGCAAGCCGACCTAAAAACGGTGTAATAATAAAGGAGACTGCATAGTCAAAGATGGTGACTTCGTGGGCCGATCATAACATTAGAGCACGCAGGTCAGCAGAATAAGTGGACACACAAATTTTTTCAGAAAGCAAAGCACACTCATCAGCGCTCTCGTTCCTACTCACACCCACTCACTTGCATTCGTACTGTCTTCCACTAACACTTCCTGGCACCCATTCACGTGTGTGAATGCGAAAATTTATTCACCTTCACTTGCATTTGTAAGACAACTAGCACTCACCCTTGCCCATATACTCACGGGTGCTCACTCGCAAACGTCTACTAGCTAGCTGACCATTATACTTCTACTCCCACTTGTTGGCACTTACATATACTCACGCCTGTCATCACTCACTCTCACAAGTGTGAAATGAGTGAGTGTACTTATGAACATGTCAACCTATACCAGAGCATGCTGTTCCCTTGCAGGAGTTCAAATGTGATTTATAACACGGTCTGATCATCATAATGCTATTGCATTACAGCTGTACAAGTGTAGTATGTGGACCTAGCTTCCTTCTCCAGGTTTGGTGCTTAATCCCTTGCACAACTGTGGTACAGAGAAGGCAAGCACAAAGAACAGCTGTGACGTCAACATATGGGAGTTTATTCTTGTAGGTCAGCGGGACTCTAAGACATTTACCAAATCTTGGTTGGAAGGTGGAGTCGATTGTGTCTATGCAAAGAGTTTTCGAAATGTTAAAATTCAAAAGTTACATTTCATACTTCTTAGTACATACACTCATGCTTGCAATTCTATTTGCACTGTGACACCAACAACCTCTCGTTATTTAGTGAGTTGGAAGCAGTTGCGGGTATGGATGTGCTGAAATGTGAAGCAGTGACTTTAATTTCAATCAATAAATAAAGAAAGCTTAATTCATAATCGTGTATTGCTTGAACACATTCTTGCCATTAGCACAGCGTATACTTAACATAACATAGTATCTACAATGCAACATTACATGACACAACACATTTAGCATAAGCGCAAGCTTCTACATCAAAGCTTCATATCCAGTGATTCTCACAGTGCACTGGAGCCTTCCAGAATGCTCTCAAATAGAATGGAGCCCGAGAAGCTTATGTGATGCAGAGGTAGCTTTAGTGTAATGTGCACTTACCAGGTTCTACTGTGCAAGTGTATGAACAGCTGAATACAGTTAACGAGTCAGCATTACAAAGAATATTATTTTGCATACGGAATCTGGTCGTGGTGGTAATTTTTAGTGAAAAGTGTGGTGACAATTGTGTGCGTTGGTTTGAAGAGGATAGCAGTAGGGCAAAGCTGCGAGATTGTAAGCACGCCGCAGCCTTGAGTCTGGCCTGGTGGAAGAACGACGTGTTCAATAAAATTTCGGCATTCGAATGGTAGGACTTGGATAAGGCCAAGATGGAAGTACTTCACGGAATAAAATGAAATACCTAAACTGAAAAGCAAGTCTCTTCGCGTACGTTTGGCAATTTATTCGCTGCAGATCTACGGCCTCCTAATGTCGATTACATCCGTGACCGCAATATCGTCGACTTGTTAGTTTTCCATGCACCTGCCAGTATCATAAGTAGCAACAGAATACAGACATTTAGCACATAAGTTTACAAACGAAGTAGGCCCACCATTGATCCAAGTGCTTACGCGAGTGTGGAAACTCCGCGAAGGCCATTCAACAGACAAAACGGTAGGAGGGTTAAGCGTCAGTTGACGACAGGTATTCTCAGGTGTTCATTTCGCATGAGCAAACTCATGGACAGTGCATAGTCGTATTTTTAACAGCAGCAGAAGCGTAGTACTCGTCAGATGTCCACGGGAATCAATTGCCTCGAATGCACACATCGACAAGCAGTCGTTTTCTTGACCACACTTAATCGTATCCGCAGATTTCGCGAAGCAATCTCGCTTCATTCAACAAGTTTAGAACACGAATTTTGCAGGTTGCTCGGAGCATGTCTTACCTGACCAAGTCATAGAATAAGAAATCAGACGCAGTGGACAAGCGTTGGCGGTCAAAGCAATATTCATACAAAAATCAGTATCGGAATAAGCCGCTGCACTTGCATACGTGTTAAAACACGTTCAGAAGTTTAGAGAATACATAAAAACACTGAAAAGAAACCTCACTTTACACTTCAGTCTGACTTTGCGTTGCCGCCATTACCGTGTTTTGCTCGCGACTAGTGTCCATGGCGATGCGGCCGCCGCTTCGTGCTCAGAAGTATGATAAACAAGTAAAATGATGCGCAGTTTTACACATAAAGTAGATTAAGTACTTTTTTCCCCAATATAATAATACTGAAGGTATTGTAGATGTTATGCACACTATGTAATTTTCAGTGCAGATCATAACTTCAAGGGACAGTACTTGCTTGTAGTGCTTAATCAAGCACTAATTAACGGTTTAATTATTTGCCACAACGCACATAATACAATCACACAATTTGTGTCAATCGGTACTTCAGACCAACACCAGTTATATACTGAAATCCCCAGCACTATGAAATACAAACAAAATCAGTGAGAAATCTCGCATATTATTTTCCCCAAAATCTGTAGGCAATGCTGGACAAAACTGATGAATGCCAGCATATCCCGGTTTGGGGAATGAATGTGCCATACCTACCGGCTTCGCTACCTGAAGAACTGACACACTTTCAATCATGTACCACAATGATTCTGCATTCAAGGCCTTCATCAAATGAATCAATGCAGGAGAAAGCAGGGACAAGCCTTAGCTGCTTGAAAGTCATGAATGACATCAACATTATGTTTCTCTTGTGTCAAGCTGTTCGTGAAGTGCAAGACATTAATTCTGCCCCTTTGAAAGGAAAGAGCCCACTTCGCAACAGCTTTATTAACAATGTCATAGAACAGACAGGCAATGACAATTTCAAAGCAGAACTGTAATCAATAAAGAGCTACCTAGAGTCCTTTTGTCTAACAAACTCAGAAGTATTGCCATATAGAAGTTTGGTTGCTTCCACTAATGTGGTTAATCTAACGAATAGAGCCACCAAGAATTAAAAGAGCATAGACATGTCGGACCTATAGTCAAGACAGCCAAGCTACGAATTGTCGAATTTGACTGCAGTTTTTATGAGTGGCATCCCTCTTAGGATCTCTATGTGGAGTCTCTACGCAACAAGCAGCGACTTAACATTGGCAATTCCAGCCACGGGAAACGGTTTATAGAGTTTAAGTCACCATCCCCCACCCCTCTCTCTCACAAGTGTGTAGGAAAACTCACCATCAGTGGCTTCACAGACTGAAAAGAAATTCCAGTCTGCCAATTACTCATTTACTTCACTGAAACTTTACTTTAGTAAACAGTAAAGGTATACTCGGACATTGCAGAAAAATAGTTATGAACATACCACAATTCATGCGTTTAGCTATGCACATACTCGCCCAACGCACTGCCCTGCAAAACTGAGTTGTCTGTCTCCGTCTTCTTTTATCTGTGTGTGCACGCCCCACTTTCTTCTAATAACATGAAAATATTTGCGTGCTTTGCATATATATATATATATATATATATATATATATAAACGATGCACAACTTTGAGAGCACTGCACAGGACAAAAAATCGTTATACAAACTGCCTTGCGGCAATGTTATTTGTACAAGGTCAAAGTAACTAGCAGATAGGAAAATGCTGACACTTATGCAATTGGAACTTCTTCGCACTGCGAGAGTAGCCCAACTGATGCCACTGGAAGGAACTTGCAGGTGTCTATGACACATGGTTTCTGTTGGATTTATCACCAGTTTTTCAGTGGAATAATTCAAGCCAAGAAAAAATGAAGACCTTTTTTAAACAGAGTGAAGAAAATTCGAGTTTAAGCTATCCTGATCACATTAGTTGCGCAAGGGAACCAAACCCATGTGACATGATTAACTGAGGTACAGCAGGAAAATGTTTTTAAGAAGGGCTTCTCTATTGAGAAAGAGCTCATTGGCTGTATTAAAATAAGTAATTTTGTCCTCATCATTTGTGCTGCATGTAAGCATGAAGAACTTAAGCCATTTACGATGTTTACTCAACAAAATTCAGTGGGGAGCACAACAGCTTAAGAGGACCAGAGGTCGGATTCTGCATGTGATGAATAAGTCCTGACCTCTCTTGTTCCCCTCGTGTAAGCAGTTTGTAAAAGAGCTTTAACATCACTGAATTGGCTTTCCATTTTATGCACTACTAGATACTTGAGTATCAGCAGTCCTTTCTGCATGGTAGCCACAAACAGCAAAATAGTTTTTGATTGTGAGGGTGTAAGCATGCACAATTAAAGAGTGTATGGTGACTATGTAGTGATATTAGTTAACGAATATTGCAAAATGCCTCTCAAATTTTGAAGCAAATGATGTTGAGATCACCCTCATGAGATCTTGTCCATATAAGGGCAACGTCTGTGTTACAAGCTCTGTGTAACCATTACTGGTTGACAATCTTTTGTACTGTGACACCCTGTTTACCTATTACTGCACTATATTGGACAAATTTTCCCCCGACTCCAATGTACACATCTATACTATTCTGCAGATATCTACCAAGATGGCTGTGTTATAAATGTGAGTCATCTCAAGACATGCTAACATTTGGATAAACAAAAACATGGTTGCACTGCTGCACGGGGAACTTCGGGTGCACAAACTTAGGCATGCCGTGTTCGGATTTTATCAGCGGGAAATATTTAGCACTCACAATTTTGTTCATTCAATGCAACAACATTCGAGGATTTAAATAAACACGAGTACAAAGTTTATTTCGGTTGCTACACAGTCTGCAACACCGCAGCGGTAATTCACTCAAGAGAAGCTGCAAACGTTAACAGCGCCCCCACACATTTATTCACATTACAGACGATTTTAAACACCTCGTATACAGTCATCCGCGAAGCCTCGGCTCAACGGTTTTGTGCATTCTCATAGAATATCTGAAAAAACAGGAAAG
>NC_051154.1:348313430-348377072 GCF_013339745.2 Dermacentor silvarum | reverse complement strand
AACTTGTGCCGTTACAAGAGCAGTACACCTTGAATTAACCACCGGACTGTCAGCAGAAAGTTTCCTGCTCACGTTTCGGCGATTTTTATCGCGTCGTGGATTGCCCGACGTAATATACACCGACAACGCGCAGGCTTTCAAGAAAGCGTCAAAGGAAATCGCCTCCTTGGCAAGAGTATTGTTCAGTGGAGAGCTACAAGACTATTGCTCTCAAAGAAGATTAGAATGGAAGTTCATCGCAGAAAGAGCTGCATGGTGGGCGGCTTCTGGGAGAGATTGATAAGAACTGTGAAAACCAGCCTCCGGAAGATCCTTGGCAAGGCAAAGCTTACGCCAGAAGAATTAACGACGGTATTGTATGAGGTAGAGGCAGTAGTAAACTCCAGGCCCCTCACTTACTTGTCAACGTGAACAGCAGAAGTGGAAATACTTACTCCGGCTCATTTCTTAACCGGTAAACGGCTAACAAGCCTTCCTTACCATAACGAAGATGTCGATACTTCAGGGTCAAGATCTACGGTCACAAGAAAGTGGCTTGATCGCAAGCAGTTACTGGAGCACTTTTGGAGAAGATGGAGGAGAGAATATCTTCTTAGCCTGCGCTCAGCGCACTATGCCAATGTTCAAGCCTCGAACAATCTGAAAGCTGGTGATCTTGTGCTTCTTTACGAAGAAAATGCACCACGACAACTATGGAAGACGGGACGAATCCAAGAAGTACATCGAGGACGTGATGAAAATATCAGAACTTGTTCGGTGAAGCTTCCAAACGGCTCTGTAATACGCCGACCCGTCCAACTTCTGTACCCAATTGAACTTTCTTCGCTGTAACAGACTCAAACTGCGCGCCTTTCCGGGGGCGGAGGATATTGAATATTTACCCTTCTTCGACGAGCTAGAGAAAAAGAAGCCAACTGCAAGGCACGCGGGAGCACGGACGCACGGAGAAGACGACAAAGTGGAAGAAAGAGACAGCGTCCGCCATGGACAACATTCGATTCAATTACTGTACATAATGTAAATACAGTTGTGTTTCATCATAGGCCGTGACCATTTATTCTATACCTCTAATAGACTGGGAATGGACAGACCATTGTCATGACTGACTTTATGCGTCATTATCGCATTGATTTTATCGAGAATAGCACTGCAGCGCCCCTGGCGACTGCTCATCGAATAACCTCCCTCGTGCGTGCGAACCTCTGAATGTATCCGCTTGTAACGCTTTCGCCTCACTGTCGCCACTCGCGGCCAAAAAGTGCAAACTTAATAATTCACTCGATGTCGGTTTGTCCATCACAAACTTATAGCAATTCAAAATGAAAACCGATAACTTTAAGAAATAAATGTTTGCTTATTTCATTTGCTGTATTTCAATGTACCGATTGAGGGAAAGTGTAGGTTCAGAATGTCACCGCATGTGCCCTGTTGCATTCGACGGAGGATAGAAAGATAATGCTCGAAAGAGGAGGCACGCCCTTGACGCGCCCGAGAAAGGCGTGGCAAGCGGTTTCCACGGTAAGTGTACATATAGACAGCGGGACAGTGGACGGTATTGCTAAATTGCGATAATACGTTGATAACAATACGCGGCGCTGGCGCGTTTTGTTGCGCAGTCCTCTGTGCTTGAAGCGCGAAAGCACTGTGCAGCGCAGGGTGCGCTCATGTTGTCATACGCGGCTTTATCTCGACATTATTTTTTGCCTGCTGTTATTGCACGTTCCTTGCTATCTTCGTTCACTGACTGCCATCGAGCAAACTCGGGTAAAACTCGGGCGAACGAGAAACTCGGCGCATCCTGCATAGCACCCCAGTAGTGTTATTTAGGTATTGTCATATGCTCCACAGTTGTACAAAGTTGACTGACTTGTTGACGCATGACACTGAAAAAATTTTGAGCCAAACAATTTTATGGGTGCCACTTTTTAGCTGCATCTTAGTTTATCTTATCTTCATTTTATTTTATTTGGTCATATAGCAACACACTATATATAGAGCCAATTGGCAATAAATCTGTTTTGCTATCCGTAGTGTTGGTCAGTTCGTGTATATCTCAATATTTATGTTGGCCCACTGTGTTTTCAATGCATTTCAGGATGGCCTAACTGAAATAGCGCTTTTACAGCCAAGCTGTTAGCCTCTAGTTGGTCGGGATTTTTCGTGGCATGCTCACCCAAAAAACAGCAGCTGGAAAAGGCGTCTGAGTTTGAGCTTCCACATAACATAATTATGTTTTCTTGTGTATTCGAATTAGAATCCCATACTATCTGTAGGCTGTGTGTATGACGTACTTTACGAATTTTCCGGTGCGTTTTACTTTGAGAAATTCAATTAGTTCAATAACGCATTTGCGATAGGCGGGGGGCCTACAAGAATGAGGATGTATGCTGCACTTCCGCACATGTACCTGTATGGCAATGCAAGCCATAAAATTAGAACTGTCGAAGTGGGTGGAGGAAAACGGTGTATTGGGGGACTACAGAATGGGTTCAGGCCAGGCAGACGCTTAGTAGACAATATGTTTGTACTAACTCAGTGCATAGAGATTTCAGTAGCTCAGAAAAGACCTTTATGGATAGCATTTCTAGATATTAAAGGAGCTTATGACAACGTAGACAGGGAATTGTTGTGGGATATTCTTCAATACGAAGGCATAGATGACGATTTCGTGGAGCTGCTGAGGGAGATATATGGAGACAACCAAGTACAAGTGGCATGGAAGGCCGAAAAGGAAATGAAATGGTGGGAATTCACCAAGGATTGAAGCAAGGATGCCCTCTGTCACCATTGTTGTTCACGCTTTACGTCAATGGCATAGAAAGACGACTGGAAAACAGCGAATTAGGTTTTGATTTATCCTACATGCGTAATGGACAAATGGTGCAACAGCAGGTCCCTGTTCTGATGTACGCAGACGACATTGTGCTACTAGCGGACAATAAAAATAATACTTGCGAATATCTGTGGGAACGCAGCGACAAATCTAGGCCTTAAGTTTAGCACAGAGAAATCGGGGATTATGACCTTTAATGAACACGCGAGTAACTTCGTGGTGTCAATTCAACAGCAAGTAATACCCATAGTGAAGCAATATAAGTACCTCGGCGTACACATAAACGAAGGAAAGAATTACTCAAGCAACCACCAAGATAATCTGAAAATAAAGGGGAAGCGGAATGCAGCAATAATGAAACACAGAGCACTGTGGGGCCACAATAAGTATGAGGTGGTGCGTGGAATCTGGAAAGGAGTAATGGTGCCAGCGCTAACATTCGCAAATGTCATTATATGCTTAAAATCGGATATATTGGCGGGTTTGGAAGTTAACCAAAGATCAGTAGGCCGGTTGGCTTTGGGAGCACACGGTAATACGACAAATGAGGCAGTGCATGGTGACATGGGTTGGGCCCCTTTTGAAGTCAGTGAAGGACAAAGCAAAATTAGTTTTGAAGAAAGGCTCAGGAACATGGATGAAAATAAATGGGTGGCTAAAGTGCACAAGTATCTCTACATGAAAAGCGTGGACACAGAATGGAGGAAGAGGTCAAGGAAGTTGGCAACCAAGTACAGGATAATCGAAACTGTAAATAGGCAACCAGGGGTCATCAAGAAGAAAGTGAGAGAAATAGAGACCGTGAATTGGATGCAAAGAATGGAAACGAAAAGGACAATGGATATTTACAAGAATGAGAAGAAAGAAATTAGAAGGGAAAATCTGTACGATAACACAAAGGGCAGTGCCTTTCTATTTGAGGCTCGAGCCGGTTGCCTAAGGACGAAAACATATCGGAACAAATATTCGGAACTAGATGAGACATGTGTATGCTGCAGTAAAGATCCAGAGACCACTCAGCACATCCTAATGGAATGCGACGGGATCCACCCAGCGAGAACCGTAGGTAACGTGCAACTCCCAGAAGCGCTTGGGTTTAAAGTGGAAGGAAACAAACAGATCAGCCGTAGATATCAGCAAGAGACGATTATAGTACTGGTGGAAAAAAAGCAGGAAAAAGATGGATACGACCTGATCTCTTAAAATCATAGGCAGCGGTACAATGTAAATTTTTGAAAAATAAAAATAATGAGAGGTATACAATAATGCTAGATAAAGAACATGTATAGTATACGTGATTAAATCAAGCAGGCTAGGTGACTATTTGTCGCCTCCCCGTTTCAAAGGGGATGCCAATAAACCACCATCATCATCATCGTGTGCGCATGATGTGCATCGCTTGTGGTAGTGGTGCTTGTGTAACGTCGTCTAACGTCAGTTGGGTTGGTGGTACTTGTCTAACGTCCACACCAGCTTCGCTGTACATCCAGTTTCACAGGGTGGAATGGAGGCGGAATTGTTTTCTTGATTGGGAAAAGAGTAGAGAAAAGTACTATATACACACCACATGCAGTCTATCGATTAGGACTCCATCACTCTTCATAACTCCAGTATTATAACACCTAGCATAATTGCCCTCGGGAGCAACAGTGAGACCACGGCATAAGGAAAGAACTTTAAATATCTTATGGGACCGCCACCGTGCAACGTGGAATTCCGCCAGTGCATGGCTTTATGCACCATAATGCATATATTGCTCTATGACGAAGGCTGGCACACAAGCCGAAATGTTCGACAGTGAAGAACGTGTTTCGACGTACGTCGTTTTCCTTTTTTGACGCTATACCAACGGAGCTAGAGTGCTTTTTTCTTACCTTAAATACGAAACGGAACATTTGATGTTAATGCATCTACACCCCTTGCAAATACATGAAGAATTCCACCTCCGTATCAAGACATTGCTAATTGTCTTATCGGGGCCGCACTGTACTAGGTATACATACGAACAGGGCCGTAACCAGTAATTATTGGGTTAACTTGGACTTGCTTCCTCGCTCAAAGGAGCACATTAAAACACAGCTTCCCAGGCTCAAAAGCAACTGTGTAGAATATTAGTCTTTCTTTTCAGATATGTAAGGGATAAGAACACTTATTGGTGGATGAAAGGAGAGAGAACGATGGAAGAGAGCATCATTCCGGATATGTATTTGCGACAGGGCAGGTGCGGTTGCAGTGCAGGAGCGCCAGTTGCTGAGCGAACACACGGAGCTGATAAATTATGCTCAGCCATTCATTATGAATGCCACACATCTAAGCAGCCTACTTACGTATTTTATGTCTCGAATTAGGTGAATATATTATTTGTCCATTCGGAACATTTTTTCAACCGCTTAAAACAATGTGAAGTATTCTAGACCATCTGGAGCATCCAGATGTCTATTTTTAAACAACATTAAATGTATTTAAATGTGACGTAAGCCATGTATATATTGTCAATAAGCCTTTTTTTTCACTGCGAAGCCTTTAAAAGGAGGTCTGCAACAGTTTGCGTGCGGGGCATGTGAAAGTGTGGTCGATCTCGAATGTAAATGCAATGTAATGCGACGTTTGTTGGAGCGACAAATTTGGTCTGAAATATACCGTGTTTATTTGAATATAAGGCGAAATTTTCAGCCTCGAAGTCAACCCCCGTTCTTCTTGTAGCCGGTGGTATCGCGTTGTGCGTTGAAAGGTTATTGACTTGGACCTTAAGTCGATGACTGCACCGTGTTGATTTAGAAAGTCCATGCCTAGGATGACATCCCTGGAGCAGTGCTGCAGGATTACGAAGCTCGCCGGGTAAGTGCGGTTGTTTACCGCGACTCGCGCTGTGCCGATTCCAGCCGGCGTTATTAGGTGGCCTCCCGCTGTCCGGATATCGGGTCCTTGCCAGGCTGTTTTCACCTTCTTCAGCTTGGCGGCGAACGCGCCACTGAAGACGGAATAGTCGGCGCCAGTGTCGACGAGAGCGGTGACGTTATGGCCATCGATGAGCACGTCTAGATCGGTAGACCGGCGTCTGGCGTTGCGGTTAATTCGTGGCGTCGGATCACGGCTGCGTCGGCTTGCTCTGCTGCTGCTACGTCGCGTCGGGAGGTCTTCTTTCGGCGGCGAAGTGCTGTCAAGGCTGTTGCTAGGCGGCGTGCTGATATCTCGTCGTGATGAATAGCGAATCGTCGTCGTCCGCGGCGTCGGAGGATCTTCGGCATTGCGTCGTACAGCAACCGCACCTCCATCGGTTGCTGCGTTTAGTTTCCCGGGTAAGGGCTGGGAGATCGGCCCCGGGTGGGACCGTTGTACTGACGGCGAAGCGGCGAGATGTAGCGGCCTGGTGACGGCGAGCGTGAGGATCGTCGTGGTTGCCACTGGGCTCCGGCGAGGTAGTCGGCGATGTCGCGCGGTCGTTGACCTCGATCGGGACGCGGCGCGTTGACGAGGAACCCTCGTAGGCCATCTCGCGGTATGGGCATCGGCGGTAGACATGGCCGGCTTCCCCGCAGTGATAGCAGAGCGGGCGGTGGTCGGTCTGTCTTTCTTGGGTAGCTATGCTGGGCGACGGGCGGGCGTGCTGGCGGCGGCGGCGGCGGTGGACGACGGAACTGCGGCATTACGGCGCCCTGGCGCGAGCGTGAAGGGAGGCCTTGACGACGGGCAACGGCGGCGTAGGTCAGCGCTTCAGGCTGGGTTTGTGGCGATTGCGGCTGCACATCGGGATCTCCAAGTGAGCGCTGAACTTCTTTGACGACGTCGGCGATAGATGCCACTTCAGGCTGCGACCCGGGAAAGAGCTTCTGCAGCTCCTCGCGAACGACTGCTCTGATGGTCTCGCGCAGGTCGTCGGCGCCTAGTGCTTGAGCATCGGCGTAGTTGGTCAGGGCACGGCGGTTGTATTGCCTAGCGCGCATTTCAAGCGTCTTCTCGATCGTTGTGGCCTCGGAAAGAAATTCGGCGACACTCTTGGGCGGGTTGCGCATCAATCCGGCGAATATTTGCTCTTTGACACCCCGCATCAAGAACCGAACTTTCTTTTCCTCAGACATATCGGGGTCGGCGTGGCGAAAGAGGCGAGTCATCTCCTCCGTGAAGATCGCGATGTTCTCGTTCGGCAATTGCACTCTGGTTTCTAATAAAACTTCGGCTCTTTCTTTTCGCACGACATTCGTGAAGGTCCTCACGAAGTTCTCACGAAATAGGTCCCACGTCACTAGGGTGGTCTCTCTGTTCTCAAACCAGGTCCGAGCAGCATCATCCAATGAAAAATAAACATGGCGCAGCTTGTCGTCGTCGCTCCATTTGTTGAACGTCGCGGTCCTTTCGTATGTCTCCAGCCAGGTTTCAGGGTCTTCAGCCGATGATCCACGACAAGTCGGTGGCTCCCGAGGTTGCTGCAGCAGGATGGGGGACGCTGGTGCTGCCATTCTGGTCGTTGACTTGGCCCTGATTGCGGTGGTCTTTTCGGGGAGAAGTCTGAACTCCGGCACAAGTCCTTGCTGCCTACGGCTAGCTCGCTGGCCCTTGGCGACGTTGGTCTCGTCCTCCGGTTTCGGGCTTGGGTCGCGGCTTTGCGGGGGCGTTCGGTGCATGGACGAACTAGCACCTCCACCAGATGTCACGTAGTAGTGACGGTAAATAAAACAGTCGCAAAACTGTGTATGACGAAACTGGTTGTTTATTGGGCGAACCTGTGGCCACAAAAGCAAGCTACACTCAAAGCACAACGATAGCGGCGAACACAGTCGGCGATCGTCGAAAATCTGATCAGCGGCAAAACGCGTCGGCTTTTATACCTGAGTCATCGAAGGTTCCAGAATAATCCCTGGTACGCGCGTGTCTTCCAGAAAGTTCTAGACAATTCGCGTCGCTCATGCAATCAGATAACATAAGCGTCGGTGAAAACAGGCAACGGAAAGAAGCATCGATAACGTTCTAGAAACTTCCGATGCAGGCGCGTTCTGCGCCGAGCGATAACGTTTAACATTTGTTAGCCGGTGGAAAGCGGCCATCGGCGAAAGATAAACATGTATACGTGTCAATACGCGAATTTTGCCTTTAGGTGTGGTTTCATTGCAGTGAGAATTTCGCCGTACAGTGTGGCTTTACGGCAGCGCGCACTGCGGTGCTGTGAAGCCACACTTAAAGGTGAAATTGGCGCTGCCGTGAAGCCACACCCGAAGGGAAAATTCGCATATAACCCGCACTCTGCGTGTTGAAGCTCCCTTCCCCCTCTATTTCATGGTAGCCATCTTACATTTTGGCTGTGTTAGTAATTCAGTATTTCAGGCGATGCCCGCCGAGCCTCGATAATCCGTCGGCTGCTCTGTATCGCCTTATATTGGTGTGCATACATAAGTTCGTTTTCTAGGTCCCCCCTTTGCACCCTCGCCTTATAATCCTGACCACCTTATAATCGAATAAATACGGTATCGAGGAATTATTATAAATTAAAAATCCTGTATATCTCATTCGAATAGACAAGAAGTTAGTGAAGAGATTTCAGGGTAGCTGCCCACAAAGAAGTGACACCGAGAAAAACGGAAAGATGCGTTAAGCCAAGAGTGTTCACAAACTACGGTAAAAAACTAGGAAGTATTATGTCCCTGTAGTATTTAATGATCTCAGCGACAATCTATGCAATATTGAAAAAAGAAAAAAACACCGGGGAAAATATAAGAAAGTGACGCTTAGAAACAATGCAATAATGACATTCCTGTATGGCTTTCATGATCCATTGCATTTCTATTTTTACTTCATGTTTCTGGCCTACTTATCGGTGCTTGTCAAGCTATACTTGCTTTTGCAGTTTCATATTTTTTTCATTATTATTGTTTCTATGTCGCCCAGGACGAGATCCTGCTATTTAATCTTTGTGTTGCGTATCATTGAGCCTTTGTCTCTGCTGATGTATCCACCAACTGCCAGGTCAGCCGACAAACGCTATGTAAGTGCTTAAGCTGACCAGCAGGTTCATGTGTATGAAAATTAGGCGAATAAATTGTATTGTATGGTATATACACAGCATTTTAACCAGTAATCCACAATTGTTGTTCATCACATTACATTATACCGGCTCTACTTTGAAGGTCAGTTAAGAGTGCGTAGGGCGGCGGTAGTGAAAGCTGAGATCGTGGTGCTGCAACACTATTTGCATGCGAGTTGTCACTAAGAACAGCCAGTCGTGACTGTGCTCGAACACAGCAGTTCCGTTTGCCGTGTTTGAGCAAGGCTGTTAGCCGTCCTTGCTCAAACTAGTACTTCTGTAGGCTATGCGGGCTCACTTATACAACTTTGCTCTCTTAAACGTATTATTTTCAAATTTGCATTGTGTCGGAACCATGTGTTAAAACCAGCGCAATTGCGGTTTCTGTTACAAGTTTCGGTTTCGCTGTTCTAGCCAAGCAACATTGTACGCCCAGAAGTCCGCGTTCTCTTCTCACTATCTTTTTCGCTGCCTGTCCCGTCGGTGTTGCATCATTGTGGCAGCACCGCGTTTTTTACGATGGTTGACATACATTAAAGCTAAGTTTTTATAGTGTTGTCGCCGTCTGTCATCTGTGCGAGGAGTTGCCGCTACATCAACGCGCGCCAAGGAATCGGAACAGTAAAAAGCGATGATCGGCAGCTCCCGGACGAATCGGACGCCGCTAAGCCTCGCCGCTGCCCTTCGTCTCGATCCAGGCGCCGGTGGCCTCCCATCGTAGTCGTCATCGAAATGGAGCCATCAGACCTTAAGCCGGTTTCGTCTCAGGTGAGCCCAGACCGCTCTCTCTTCGAACACGCAGCAGAAGAGAGGCAGCAAGAGAGGACACTCTACGCGGTCTACGCGTTCCGGACGCTGAAATGCGACTAACGCGAGCACGCTGGCCGCCAGAGCAAAGGTCCGAAGACCGCGCTCAACGCACGCTTAACTTCGTGCTTAACCAAGCTCCAGTGCAAATCGGGTCGCACCCAGAACCTCCGGGGCAGCAAGGGCGGGGAGCATCTAGCTTTCCCAACCACTACTGAGGTACGTGAGGAACGCGCCCAACGCACGCTCAACTTCGTGCTTAACCAAGCTCCTCTGCAAACCGTCTCGCACCCGCAACCTGCGGAGCTGCAGGAACGCCTCGATTTCCCGACAGTTGGAGACGTACGCGATCGCCGTGCTCGACGCATGCCCGACGGCGCGTTCCACCTGACACCGCCGCAATACGACTTGATCCCACGGCCCTTAGAGCAGCGCGGCGGGGAGCTCCTCGGGATAGCCACCCAACACTTCAGGGCCCGTGGTCGACGCAACGCAGAAAGGCGAGATGAGGCTTTTGCGCACACCGGCTTCCACCGTCGACCGCTGGAACCAGTGCCCCCTACCGAACTGCAAAATATTTAGTGCGTCGAGACTTTGTTAGCTCAGTGCTCACGAAATTCGGTGATCGCCCTGAAAATTGCAGATCGTGCAACGTTTCAGGGAATGGTGCGAAATCTGGATTTAAACACCAATGAAGAACTTGATCTTCTAGTGGAATGGCTGGGAGTCGAATCATCAAGCTACGCGAAAAGGATCAGGTCAGTCCATGTCGCCAATCCCGAAGCTGGTCTAGACCTTGTCTGGGAAAGGCTTGAGGACTGTTATGGCCGACCAGAAGTTATAGAGCACGCCCTTTTTAAAGGATCGAAAACTTAAAAGACGCCTTATTCGAGGTGTCTAAGGAAGACAACCAACCTTCTCTATCCGTGGAGGACAGGAAGTTAAGAATCATAGACACTGAGTCCTACAAGACTGAATCGGGCAACTGGGTGGCACCCTTCCCTTTTCGTTCTCCGAGACAGCGGCTTCCTAACAACAAGAAACTAGCTCAGGTCCGCCTCGCTACCTTGAAACGCAGGCTCGAGAAGAAACCAGAAGCAATGGAGCATTTCGTGGCATTAATGGAAAAAGTCTTCAAAAATGGCCAGACGGAAGAAGCTCCACCTCTTAAGAGGGAGAAGAATGCTGGTACCTTCCTATCTTCGGCGTGTGCCTTCCACAGAAGCCAGGAGACACTAGAGTTGTGTTCGATTCTAGTGCGCAGGACGAGAACACCTCTTTGAACAACGTTCTGCTCACTGGACCAGACTTGACGAATAGTCTGTTAGGTGTGCTCATCCGTTTCAAGAAGGAGCTTGTTGCAGTGACAGCGGATGTTCAACAGATGCTTGATGTGGTCCGATTAGTGTTTTTACCACATTTTGAAGCCGTTTCGCGAGCACCTTCAATAAGACTTTGTAATCGACATTGGCGAGAGTGGCGAGATTTGACAGATAACAATATAAGTTCTTCTGTCTTCCGTATTAGTTTTATATGTGTCTTCCGAACCGAGACCGGCATCTCCTGTAGTGTGAAGCTTCTGTGAAAACGCGATGCAATACCACTGACACGACGCTCTTAAATGCCTTAATCCATCGAGCCCCGGAGCCTTGCCGGCAGTGAAGTCGTCGATGGCTTTCCCTATCTCGGCTATACTTATCGGCGTTTCCAGTTGTTCTTTTACGGTGTCTGGTAGCTTCGCTATGTGTGGTAGAAATTCATTTTCAAACCCCATCTCTGCTTTTGCCTGTTGAGCGAGCAAGTCATGTGAATATTCAATGAAAGCCCCCTCAATCGCTTTATCTTCATGTTCGATTCCAACAGCAGTGCTTATCGCCGTTATTTCATTGCGTTTCGCATACCTCTTTTCATCCCCAAGCGCTCGCTTTGTCGGCATTTCACCTCATTTTTAGCGATCAGTAACCTCGAGTTGGTTCTCCAGTTACCTAACTTTGTTCGTGTACGTTTCAGGGTGCACGCTTTCCAAACGTACTAAGAAGTCTAATGGCGAATTACATTGGGAAAACCAGAGCACTCAAAAGCACGCTGGAAGTACTCTTTCCAGAGGCGGCGTGTTTCAGCGGTCGAACAGGAGTGGGAGTGCCGTCATCCAGTGGTTAGAACAAGAGCAGTTTCGCTGCGCCGCGAGCAGCCGGGAGCAGTCCGATCTGCTCTCGCCTGAAATGCGGAGTATAGGGAAAGCACGGCGTAAGAATAATAAAGAGAGGTGCTGACACTCTCCCCATACGCGCGCGAAAGCGCCGCCCGCTCGCGTCCAGTTTATGTTCACTCGGTTTCAGCTCGGTCGGCGCCGTCGTAGAGGGCGCTGCGGAATGCAGTCCCAGCCTCGGCGGCAAGGGGCGTGCTGCCGCTCCTGCGTCTTCCTGCTTGCATGTGCGGCCGCACTGTTTTAAAGATACGCTTTTTATTGTGATAGCAATTATATGGACACTTCAACGGGATTTCTGCCGTCGGCGTCGTCGTCGCCGTCAGGTTCCGTATAGATTCCAAGGGCGATAAAATCGTCGCCGCGCGCCGTACGAGTAAAAGCTCGCGGGGGACGCGCGCTATCACGGAGAGCCAAGCACTGCGGAAAGCAAACACGATTGTCGATCAAAAGGCCGTGGGGGTATGGAGGGGAGGGAGGCGGGGCGACGCTGTGCTACGGCACCAAATGCTTATCTTGCAACCCAGCGCAAGGAGAACTGGCAACGCAATCTGCCACGCGAAAGCAAAGAAAAAAAAAAAGCGGGGAGGCAGCGCGGGAGGGACGGGGGGAGCAGCTTCTACTCTGCCAACAAATACGCTTGCACTGGCTGTGGTAGCCGTCGCCCGCACCGTCTCTATCTCCACCACGGCCGGGCTCGACTGATGCGCGCACTCGCTTCTTAAGAAGCGAGCGAGCGCGCGCGCCACTCGAGCCCGGCCGTGTCTCCACACGGCTCTGACGTTTATGCGCTGTCCGACATCGTGGGAAATCTTGTCTTTGACGTCCAAAGAACTGGAAACACATCTTCGGTGCGCCCTCTTTTTTGACGGCGATCAGGGAGTGGTGGAAAAGGGCTAGCCATAAGAATATCTGGGTTTTCGGCAGCAACGCCAGCCACCCACCATGGAGCCCAACAAGGGGATGCTGCAGGGCCTGTGAACACAAGACCTGCAGACGCCAGCTGTACGTCACTACTATAACCAAATATGGAATATGCAAGGTTGGCTACCCACACAAGGTTAACCCTTGCCGCCCAGAAAATCAGAAGTAAAAGGAAGCGAGTAGGAGACAGGAAAGATTGAAAGTCAGAGAGAAAGACGAAGATAGAGGAGGAGGAGGACAGGAAAGGGCGACTGCCGATTTCCCCGGGTGGGTCAGTCACGGGGGTGCCGTCTATGTGAAGCAGAGGCCGAAGAGGCGTGTTGCCTCCGCCAGAGGGCCTTAAAGGTCCGAACACCCAGCATCGGCTCAACCCCCAGGATCCCCCTTTCCCCAGACACAGCTAAGCCGCGCACGGTTAAGCGCGGGAGGGTCCAACCCCCGTGTGCTCGGGTCCGTGGTGTCGCAACACACCAAACGCCTGCTTACGCAGACGCCCCTGCGGGGATGGCTACTGAATGTTTTTTTTACAATGCGCGTGCGGTGTATATACACGCTTGCATGTTTTTATTCAACCGTTTGTATTGTGGGAGTGTATAAGACAGTAAGCTTCTGGGATGGTTATCCCCTATTAAAATTATCGTGCTGCTTCATGCCCAATTTTTTCGTATTGCGTCTTGGCAAAATAACAAAAGTCTAAGATTATTGTGTGGTTGTGGTAAGTGTATTTGTGGACAGGCTGTAGCATCCATTGTCAAATATGCTGACATTGGCATGTTCTCATATACAATTAAGAAAAGAAAGTCACCTCATTTCTTAGATTCTAAAAGAGTCACTCAGTCAATGGACGAAAGCCACATGAATAATATACACGGTCTATGTTAAATGCAATTGGAATGCAAAAGGCATTTGCTCAGGTTTTCACCAGTAAACTGTATAGTGATACTGTAATCCAAGATAAGACGCCTGCCTTCGCCCCGCCTAATAAATTCATTTTTGAAAGAGTTTTTACATAGCTGATGTGCATTCTCATCTTAGTTCTAGCCATGAACAGCAACTTTGCTCTAATGCGTTGCATATCGTAAGCTTGCGCCGTTTTATTTCTTAATTTATATCGCGGCCACACTGAATTCGTGCAACGATGCTTGAACGGTTTTCTGAGTGTCAATAGACAGCAGCGATAAGCTTGACAAAAACGTTTTCTGGTGAAGTCACTATTTTATTTTTGATCGAGGGGTAGCACGTGGGCTAAAGCATTTATTTTTTATGCTGGATGAACGGCTAGACCGGACGAAACAAATTGTGCGCGCGAGCGTAACATGAGTGGGCTTTGAGTGCTGCCCGATCGACCTGTGTTCAAGAGAGAGAGAGAGAGAGGTTTATTTGAAGAAAGGCAGAGAGGTCGGCTTGAGCGTTAGTTTGCTCTGGCCTGCTACTCTACACTGGGGAAGGGGGGAGGGGATAAAAAGTGCGATGAATGATGATGATAAGATTAGGCGGTGGGCTATACGTGTCCATCACGTTGAGGTCATACTAGAGCCGTGCATGGAGTCCAGTGGCTTGAAGGAAGGCTATAGTCGCTTCGATGACCACAGCTGCGCTGTTGGCGTCAGGCCAACGACCTAAGACAATCTCGTCAGACATTGGTCTTTTAGTCACTCGCTGAATAGTAGAAATGAGGCTCTGCCGTTCTCGCGCGTACGCTGGGCATGAGCAAAATATGTGCTCAAGTGTTTCTGGCACTGGGCAGTGATCGCAGTTGGGACCAGTGTCATTGCAGCCGATGTTATGTGTATAACGCCTCGTGAGTGCAACACCAAGACGAATCCGGTGTAGCAGACTTGTTATGCTCCTCTTCAGTTTATGAGGCATGCGGAACTTCATTTCTGGGTCCCATTTGTGCAGTCTCTTGTGTCGTCGATCAGGATTGGTCCAGTACTCAAGTGTAGAGTTCCGCATAACGCACCGAACCAGGGCATTCGTGTCCGTGAGAACGCGATGCTTACTTCTGGCGCATTATTTACAGCTGTTTTAGCTTCAGCGTCTGCTTGTTCATTTCCTATCACGCCACAGTGTGCAGGTATCGACTGAAAGGTGACGTGGTGGCCGCGTTTGGTCGCAATGTCGAGAAGCTCTGCGATTTCTAGAGCTAAAATATAATAAGGGCCTTGTCTCATAACGCACTCAATGGCTTGAAGAGCGGGTTTGGCGTCTCAAAATAAAGTCCATATGCGAGGAGGCTCTCTTGCAAGGAATCGTATTGCCTCGCGGATAGCAACAAGTTCTGCGGCAGTTGAAGTGGACTTGTGGTCTAATTTAAACCGTCGAGCGATGGACATTTGCGGGATGACAAAGGCTGCGGCGGAGGCACATGTGGTAACAGAGCCATCGGTATACACGTGAGAAGTACCACTGTATGCTGTGAAAATGTGCGATAGGGTAAGTTGCTTAAGGCCAATGGATGAAACGCAGGACTTCCTCGTAATCCCAGGAATTTGAAGTTTAACAAGCGGTGTAGGCAGCACCCATGGAGGTGCACTAGGAATGCATGGGGAAGAGAATCTAAACGGCAGAATGTTCTCATGACGCAATATAGTTTTAGAAAAACTGCCGTTTGGGTGTGTGGCAAGGAGTGCTGATAGGGGATGTTGCCTATGTCGGGTCAACAAGCATAGGTGCACTCGAAGAGGTTCGCAGAGCATATATACGTTGATGGGACAAGCCCGAGCTTCCGCAATGGTTCCATTCGCTGAGGTGCAGCGTGGTAGGCCCAATCACGTGCGCAATCCTTGAGCTTGTATGCTCTCTAACGTCCACACACAGCTGGGTCTCATGTTCGAGAGCACCGGCATGCTGTATCTTATATAGCCTACGAACAGGGCTTGGTACAATTGAAGAAGAGACGATTCCTACGGGCCCCATCTTGCTCCTGCCACCACCCGAAGCGCAAGGACAAAACTCTTCAGTTTTGACTTCAGTGCAGTCACGTGCCTTGACCAGGATAGTTCACGGTCGAGGGTTACACCAAGGAACTAGTGGTGTGTTATGTAAGGTATCGATGTTCCTTTAACGACCATCGGATATTTAGTCATTTGTTTGCGCGTGAAGGCAAGCACTGCACATTTTTCAGTTGAAAGTGTGAGGCCTTGACGTCGTAAGTACGTGGCTGTAATTGTCACTGCACGTTGCAAACGCGCACGCAGTTGCGGACGCGTAGCTCCAGATGCCCATATGCATATGTCGTCGGCATACGCGCTAATCTTTACTGTGTTGGGAAGCTCAGACGGAAGTCCAATCAATGTCACATTGAAGAGAGTCGGACTGAGAACTCCTCTTTGGGGAACACCGCGGTGAATATTATAGTGACCGGTGTCTCCATCACTTGTCGACATATATACGGTACGGTCATTGAGATAACTAACGATCCAATCATATAGTCGGCCACCAATGCCTAAATCGTCAAGCGCATCAAGGATCGCGTAGTGCAGAACATTGTCATAGGCGCCCTTAATGTCAAGGAATACTGCCCCGACTAATCTGCATCGACTTCTTTCTTGTTCAACATCGGAGATCAAGTTGACCACATCGTCAATGGCAGATCGGCCTCTTCTAAACCCATGCATAAATTGGGGAAAGCAGTTGTTGCTTTCTAAGAACCACTCTAATCTAGACAGTACCATCCTTTCCATTACTTTGCCGACGCAGCTGGCTAAGGCGATCGGCCTGTAGGATGAAAGTTCATTAGGGCACTTCCCTGGTTTGAGCAGTGCAATAATGCGGCTGCATGTCCAATTGGCAGGAACATTTCCTGATTCCCACGAGATGTTATAATAGGACAACAGGATTTGTCGTGCTTCTGTGCCAAGATGACGGAGTGCAGCGTACGTGATTCCGTCAGGACCTGGAGCCCATGAGCGTCGGGAGACTGAAATTGCAGCGTCAAGTTCTTGCATCGTCAAAGTCACCTCGAGACGCTCATCAGGTGACGGGGGTGCTATGGTGGTAAAAGCTTCAATTTCGGTATTAGAGGTAGCCACCACAAGTTTACAGTAGTCATTGGCCACAACATCGACAAAAACCTCATCGCTGGTTTAGCTCGGACCGAGAGGAAGCGGCACAACAGAGCCGGCAGGGATCCAGATCGCCGTCAAGATCGAGATCAAGATCAATGAGCCAGCAACAACCATACTAAAGTCAGTAGACCCGAGGAGACCCCCGGGAAACCCAACCTGGAGAAAATATCTAGTAGCAGGGGAGAGAAGAGCTCCCCCCAGGCCGGGAAAGAAGAGGAAGAAGCAGCAGCTGCCGGCCGGACAACCAACCAGGTGAGCTGGGTGAGGGTATAGTGTCTCCCGGTGCTCCAATAACTGATAACAATCAGTATAGGAAAATTGTAGAAGAGAACAAAAGATTAAGGCAAGAAATTAAACAGCTTAGAAATCAAATGGCTGCGGAACGCAGAGAGTATCAATTGGCAATCTCGTCAATGGAGAAAAAAATCGAAAATGCCATTAAAGCACTGAAAACCTCAGGGTCGGTAGGCAACCTCAACGAGGGTAAGAAAGAGGCGCAAAAGCGTCCTACCTTCGAGGAGAAAAGGGATGGGCGAAGACACGTTCGGTACCCCGTCGCAAAGCAGCGAACTAATACAGCGAGCGCAGACCCAGGTTCAGGAGAACAGGGAAGGTACAGCAAATTTCAATAATTTAGGCGATTTTATGGCGGAAAATAAAGCTTTCGTTGCAGAAGAACTGAGAATCCAGAGGCAGTATGTTAACGAAGCCGTGGGAGGATTGCAGAGATCAAGAAATAAACGCCCCCTGTCCACCCCGGTTAGTGACAAACCATCAAAAGCGGGCCGCGACGACGCGGATACGCCCATGCAGCATGGCCAAAAATAATATGAAAAGTGCAGAACAATTATAGATTTGGCAGTGGAACTGTCACACTTTTCACAAGCGCGCAGCAGCACTCCAAAATTACGTAAACTCGGCTCCGATTAAGCCAGACGTAATGTGCCTGCAGGAAGTTGGCCCAAAGATGGTCAAATTACAGGCATATTACTGTCTCTAAGATCTCAGTTATCCCCGCGTAGCCACACTGGTTAGCAAGAGTATGGCAGAGAGCCGGCACGCTTGCCAACGTGCAACTGACACCGCTCTTGTTTGTGCAGATTCTTGCCGTCCTTTGGTCAACAATCCGGCAGGGTGCTGTCGGCGAAGAAACGCCGTTCCCGCACACGCCCGTATTATCGTTCGCGTCGATAATCGCCTGGAGCACGTCGGCATCTGGTGGTGTATCCGCACTGCCAGTCAGCGTGCATTCCGAGGACGACGATCCTGACAGCGATGAGCGGCCAATCATCTTCGAATGGAAGGAACCATGTGACATGGGCTACATAAACGCGCAGCACTATGCCCTCGTGGGATTTGGAGCCGGCACGCTTGCCGACATGCAACTGACACCGCTCTTGTTTGTGCAGGTTAGTTTTTACTATCCTTTTCTAATTCGAACAAAAATGATTGCGTTTCCGGCTCCTCCCACGATGGCGTGTACTGCTGCTGTGTATTGTAAACGTGTCCGGGTGAAACTGTCTAAAAGGCGATTTCTCCTTTTTTTTTTCAAATCGGGTGTTATATTTGCTTCTGCTGTTGCTCCTTGCCGTGGATGTGGAACTGAACCCCGGTCCTGATGGTGTTGTCCAAGTGAATTTGCCGAGTCATGATGATGCTACCCAAATAGATTGTCTGAGAGGTTTGCAAAATGGCCAGGTGGCGATTATGAAAATGCTGGACACTATTCAAACTGGGTTCGCAAAGCATGAAGCCAAGATAGCAGAAATGAATAAAAACCTTGGTATCACGCAGGGCCATATTCAGGTCGTCAGTAAATTGGTATCAGAGCAGGCAAATATAATTAAGAGTATTTTGCAACAAGTTAATGAGTTACAGGAGAATTTGGTCGAGATGGAGGACAGAAGCCGGAGACAAAGTCTAGTTTTCTATGGTATAGACGACACTGACCAGCTTGAAAAGTGGCACCAGTCGGAAAAATTAATTCAAAAGATTTGTAAAGGTAACTTGGGAATTCAGCTAAAGTCAGTGCAAAGGGCACACTGCATTGGTCGATTCACGGGAAAAGCTAAGCGGCCAATTCTTGTAAATTTTCATCTTAGAAGGAAAAACAAGACGCTCTACTAAATGCCAAAAAATTTAAAGGGACGGATTACAGTGTTGCTTAGGATTACTCGCCTCAGACGCGTAGCATACGCAAACACCTGTGGAAATACGCGAAAGCTAAAAAGGAAGACAAAAATAACAAAGTAAAGCTAAGTTATGATAAGCTTATTATAAGCGGCAGGGTTTTTAGGTGGGACAAAGAAAAGGAAGAAGTGGTTACTGTCAAGAAGCCTTGACGTAGTGCCCAAAATAAGATATGCCCCTATCTAGACCTAGTTGCTTTAGTTGTGAATTGCCGAAGTGTGAGCAATAAAGTAGATGAACTTGCGGTCCTAATAGAGTCTGTAAAGGCGGATATAGTATTTGGCACGGAATCTTGGCCTAATCCTTCAATCAGCGATAGGGAAATTTTTCCAGAGAACTTTATTGCCCTTCGCAAAGATAGGCTGAGCCTTGGGGGTGGCGTTTTTGTGCTTGTTCGGTCCCATTTGCACTCCTCCGCCCTTGATATCAGTCATGATGCGGTGGAAGCAGTGTGGTGTAAAGTTACGTTACCTGATCATTTTTCGTTTACCGCCGGGGCGGTTTATCGGCCACCAAACTCTGATATGGCGCCATTGCAGGTATTAAGCGAAGCTATCTCGGTAGCTTCAGATAAAGTTATGTTGCTCGCTGGCGACTTCAATTTACCAGACCTTCACTGAAGCGATAATATTTGTGCATTGAAAACATTTAGTCACGTTAACATGAAAATGAAGAACATCGTGGACACTAGCCGCGTTTACATGAATGCGACAGTAGCGTATCGCATTTCCAAGCGCATTTGGGAAAGGCCACGCGACGCCATGCACATGTAGCGCATTAACTGTCGCGAGTACGTAGCGTCACATGCGTCAGTCGACTTGCGATCCTAAATCTACCCTCGCCTGGCGCATTACTGCGATGCGCCTTCATAGCGCATTACCGCTGTTTACGTGAACGCGATACGCTATAGAAATGCGATGCGATGCACCACTGTCGCATTCATGTAAACGCGGCTACTTATGGTCTACTACAATACGTCAAAGAACCAACCCGTGAAAATAATATTTTAGACTTGTTGTTTTGGAGCTCGCCAAATTTCGTGAAGTCACTATCATCCCAAGTTTAAGTGACCATCAGGCTGTAGTCGCAACTATATATATATATATATATATATATATATATATATATATATATATATATATATAAATTCATCGCTTGAAGTGCCGCGAGAATAGAAGAGTGTTCTTCTTTGACCGAGGCGATTATTCTAGTATAAGTGAAAAACTATTTACCTGTTTTCGAATGCCTGGCAGATGATAAGGACGTGCATGAACTGTGGCGTCTGTTCAAAAATAAGTTGCTTGAACTCATAGACGCACACGTACCAAGTGCAGATTCTTCCAAACTAAAAAAAAACAAAACAAAAACAAACAAAAAAAAACGGATAGAGCCGTGGGTGACATCACACCTTTTACAGCTATTCAATAAAAGAAAGCGGTTATTCGCTAAATTCAAGCGAACTAAACGGACTTGTCACTATCAAAAATTGTGTCAGATTGCGCAAGAATATAAAAAGGTATAGAAAAGGCCAGGGACATATATTTCGAAAAATTGAACGAGATTGAGAGCCAATCCTAAACATTTCTGGAAATATATTAAGGCGTGCGGTTCTGACAGTCTGGGTATAAACGAAATTGTATATAATAACCAAACTATTATAAATGACACAGACAAGGCCAATTGCTTGAACAATTATTTTAAATCTATCTTTTCGCCAATATAGGATTTTACCTCTTCATCCTACGCCAGTAGCTTATCCCCAATGAACCCGATTGAGTTTAGCGTAAGTGGCATCGAAAAGGTATTAAAGGAAATAGATGAAACAAAAGCAATTGGCCCGGATGGAATTTCTCCGCGTATTTGGAGACGCTGTGCCGAACCGATTTCGCTGTATCTGCACGTAATTTAGAAACAATCTTTGCTGACAGGCCTCCTACATGTTGACTGGAAAACTGCTCATGTCGTTCCAATCCACAAGGGGGGATCGAAAAAGGACGTTGGTAATTACAGACCAATTTCTCTAACTTCGATAGTGTGCAAGGTAATGGAACACGTACTCTATTCCGGAATAATGAAACGCTTAATTGAAAATAACATCTTAACAAATGATGAACACGGGTTCCGAAAGGGGTTCTCATGCACCACGCAACTTGTTGAATTTTATCATGAACTGGCATCTGACATTGATTCAGGGGGACAAACCGACTGTATGTTCTTAGATTTCTGTAAGGCATTGCAATACGGTAACGCATTCATTTCTTTGCAACAAACTTAAACTACTAAACATAGACCCTGCTGTGCTTAGGTGGATAAAAATTATTTGTGTCAGCGTCGACAATATGTCATTTTAAGTGGAAAAAGCTCTGGGTACGTTGATGTGACATCGGGAGTCCCACAGGGATCGGTATTGGGGCCACTTAAATTTTTGTTTATATTAATGACATTTCAGAGGGTATTTCGTCACATCTTAGACTGTTTGCAGATGATTGCGTGGTGTACAGACAAATAAGGAGTGAGAGTGACGTTACCCAACCGCAAACCGACTGGGAACGTGTTCAGGATTGGTGCTCTATGTGGAAAATGAACCTAAATAATACAAAGTCTGTCTACGTTTCTTTTACAAGGAAACGGAAGCCAATGGAGACTGAGTACTTCTTAAACAACGAGACTGTAAAAAAAAGCAGTTAGATATAAATATCTAGGTGTAGTCTTTTCATCTGATTGCTCATGGAATGCGCATGTAACCGACGTGTTTGGCAGAGCTGGAAGGCCACAAAATTTTATGTGACGCAATTTAAAAACTTCGGAACTAAACTTAAAAAGACAGCCTATTTAACATGTGTTCGACCTATACTAGACTATGCCTGCGCCGTATGGGATCCTTCGCAAGTTATACTGATTCGTGAACTACAGAAAATTCAAAATTGGGCGGCTAGGTTCGTCTTGTGATAGTCGAAGAGGGGAGAGAGCTGCACTAAAATGAAAAATGAAATTCAGTGGGAACTGCTTTCCTCGCTCCGGCAAAAACTGCAGTTGAAATTTATTTTTCACATATTTAATGATAAAACAGGAATTAACGAAGAAAAATACTTTAAAGAACCTCACTACCGTTCATGTAGAACTGACCATGCTTTCAAAATAAGAGAATTGCGTACCAGCACGGACCTATTCACAACATAATTTCTTGTTAGAACCATTAAAGAGTGGAACAAGTTGTCGCAAGTGCAAGTGTGCTGTAAAAATGAAGATTTGTTTATGTCAATGCTGTAACCCCCCTGTTGTAGCGCCTTCGGGCAATGCAGGTAATCTCTGAATGAAGAAAGAATAAAGATAGAGCACATAGAAAGCCTAGAGATAAATCATCAAATAATTAGCCTCCTTCCTCTGAAGACAGGCAGGGCGAGGACTGTGATAGTAAATCTATACAGTCCTCCTAAAGATAGAAACGAGGACTTTGTAGAACTCCTTACGGAGGCAGTCAGAATTGCAGGGGCCAGAGACAGACTAGTGGTGTTGGGAGACTTTAATGCGCCCAACACCACTTGGGGCTATCCGAGGGATTCTCCCAGGGGAACGCGTCTCGAACACGCTGTATCCAAACTATGGTTGAGCCTAATTACGATCCCCACGACGCCTACGAGGACGGGTAACAGCGTAAGTAGAGACACGTTTCCAGACGTCACCTTCTCACGTAATATTAAGGACACCTACTGGACAAACCTCGAAGAGAACCTAGGCAGTGATCACCACATAATGAGCATTTCCCTCTCGAACCCCAAACTACGCAGGGTCATAGGGCACGTGGTCATCACTGACTAGGAAAGGTTCCGACGACACAGTCCCCCACCCGACTCCGTACCGGAATCGATGGGGGACTGGTCAGAATACATAAGGTCGTCACACAAACAAACATCTAAACGCATCGAAAGAGCAGCAGATACGCCTGCAGCAGACAGGCACCTGCTCCACCTGTGGGAGAGCAGGCGCAGTCTGCTGAAGAGGGGGAAAAACCAAAGACTTAATAGGAACCTTCTCCCCAGAATCGCTGCTCTAGCGGGGGAGGCGAATCAGTACGCTAGCAAAATTGCAACCGAGGGATGGATCCAGTTCTGGAGCTCGCTACAGGACACTCTGAGCACTGCAAAAACTTAGGTCATCCTGACGAACATGCTCGACCCAGAAAATTCAAAATCGGTGACGAGCAGAGCATTACAGAGAATCACGGACGAGTTTTTGGGTACGGATGAGGAACTAATACAATTCCTTAAAAAGAGATATATCGGAGAAGATACAAATACGACCAGGAGTTCAATTAACTACATGGGTGTAAAAAATTAGAGACTCGACGCCCCAATAACCAAGGAAGAGGTCCTTGCGGCAACTCAGGCGGCCAAGAGAAATACTACTCCTGGTGCAGGCCAAATTACAAACGCAATGATTAGGAACCTCAGTGATAAGGTCATAGAGGCATTGATTAACCATTTTAATGAACACTATTGGCTCAAAGGGATGATCCCCGATGAATGGAAAGAAGCCAAAATTATAATGATACCGAAACCCGGGAAGAAGCCACCCTGCAGGCACTGAGACCCACATCTCTGACGTCGTGCATGGGAAAGCTTTTTCAACGGGTTATTTACACTCGGCTTCAAAACTTCATAGAGGACAAGGCCCTATTCCCAGCCACTATGCTGGGTTTCCGCAGCGACCTCTCCACTCAGGACGCATTCCTTCTATTACAAGAGGAAGTCCTGAGCTCCGTACCCAAAGGAGGAAAACACTTAATACTAGCACTTGATCTAAAAGGAGCGTTCGACGATATCTCACATAGGGCCATCCTATCCGAATTAAACAACATCGGATGTGGTGAAAACACCTCCAATTACATAAAGGCTTTCCTAACAGGGAGGAGAGCTACAATAAGCGTAGCACAAGTCACGTCGGAACCTTTTCAGATGCCGAACAAAGGTACCCCTCAAGGAGCCATCATCTCTCCTCTGCTCTTTAATATCGCCATGAGAGGACTCGCGCGGGCCCTGGATGTTGTACCACAGTTGAGGTACACCTTATATGCGGATGATATTACTTTATGGGCAACGCGCGGATGCCTGGCTAGCAAGGCGCAGACACTCAAAGAGGCTGCAACAGCAGTTGAAAATTTCGCCAGGGCCAGCGGGCTCAGTTGTGCCCCAGATAAATCCGAAATTATCAGGGTAGATGAAAAAAATACAAAAGTAATCGAGACATAGACATACAAATTGAAGGAGTCAAAATAAAAGAGGTAACCGTTGCACGAATTCTGGGTTCAGAATAAAAGAAGAGCAAACCACACAATAAACATGTTAAAAGCAGTGACAAAACAAATTGCCCAGACTGATACAAAGAATAACATATCACAAGAAAAGGAATGAAGGAGGCGGATACAATTAGATTAGTACAGGCCCTTGTAATAAGTAAGATAACGTGCAGTCTACCTTTCCACACACTAAACAAAAGTAAAGAAGCAAACATCGAGTCTATAATTAGGAGCGCCTACAAAGTGGCCCTAGGGCTACCGGTAGGCACACCAACCCAAAAATTATTAGACCTCGGGATACATAATACTTACTCCGAGCTAAAGACGGCGGTACTGAACGCACAGAGAAGTCGTCTAAGCCAGGCGAAGGTGGGGAGAGAGATACTCGCTAGAGGGGGCTTCCCACCGTACCCCCAGATCCTGGACGACGTACTGGTAGAAATTCCGGATCCCGTCCGATGCAAGATCTCGGTCGCTTCCCTGCCCAAGAACATGGACCGAAACCAAAACAAAAAGCGGAGAGAGGAGAGAGTAAGATGGCTCCGTAAACACCTAAAAAACAAAACAAATGTTTTGTACGTGTACGCTTCGAGGTACAACTGGAAACGGAGCGTTGAAACAGTAATTGGCAGCGACAAGAGAATGATGACGAGTGCCTCGATTTAACACGTCCTTGATCACCAAGGCGGAATCCTTTGCCATTGCCCTGGCAATCAAAGAGCAAGAACGGAGGGAGGAAGCACACACGACTATCATCTCCGGCTCGCAGGATGCGTGCCGTTTCTTTTTGAACGGCCGCCTCCCGATAAAAGTTAAAACTTTGCTAGGCGGGCGATTGACAAACTGATACAGGTTGATCTTGTGTCCGGGACACACAGGCCTGGAGGAAGAGTGCGGATGCTTTTGCCCGAGGGCTCACGAACCGACCGCACTGTCAATTCCCCAAGCATTCCAGGAGTCAAGCGAGGAGGACCCATCCCGAATGGCCCCTCGCGAAGTTCTTGCTCACCAGCGTGGCACGCGACGAAAATACAGGCACCCCCCACAAATCATTAGAAGGGGAGGACGCCATAGACCTCCGCAGGATTCAAACGGGGGTCTTTCCAAAGCTACAAAGATTAAACAAAAATTTTCCAACGCTGTATGGGCGCGCCTGTCCGTGGTGTGGCGGCACGCCATCGCTATACCACCTTTCGTGGGGTTGCCAAAATAGACCACCAAATTTAAATAACTTTTTAGGTAAATTTGAACTGTTGTACACTTTGGAGCAATGGGAGGCACAACTCACCAGCTCTGACCCCGAGGCACAGCTAGCACTTCTGGGTCACGTAAGGCAGGCGGCAGAAGCCAGTGGAGCCCTGGACTTGGGGCCCCACCCATCGAGCCTTTCACCCCCAACCCCTTTTCAATAAAGTTATTCCTCCTCCTCCTCACTCACTTTTCTATATAATATGTTTTTTTAATTAAGGTTGAAGGCCTCGGGCCGAGTAAGTACTCTTTCCTTTACCTCGGGACGGATACTGCGACCTGCCAACACAACACACGCTCGATGGTTTCTGCGCTACACACCCCACATGTATAGTCATCATTGGAAAATTTTCTCCTATAACTCCTTTAACACCACGTTCTCAGACCTCCTGCTGTGGCTTAGGAAAGCCGTGCACTGCAATTTGAATTATTGTAAAGCTCCTTTAATTTGCTGTTCTCTGCCTTGTTCTCCGTCGCGGTTCTCCAGTATGCTGTTTACCCATGCATCTCTGCCTTTGTGCACAACACCCTTTTTCATATCGCTATCCTAGGTTAATTTACTGGCTAGTTTCTTTCTTGTTTCTTTTTTTCAATGTGAGTCGACGTTTTTCATGTACAGTTACGTAAATAGCCTAGGGGCTGATCTATTTTTCTTCGCATCCCTCAGTCGTTTTTCGGAGCAGATTTTTCCCTGAGACTCCCGCGCTTCGAAGGACGGCGAGCCCGTGTCTCCCTGTGCTGTACTTCATTTGTATAATGGGCGGGTGGATATTAGAAACATATTTTTTGAAACGGGACGGTTGCGGACGCCACCAAGATTTTTTATTTTTGTTTACTTTGCTCCTGCGCTCGTTATCGGCTCTGAAGGCCCATGCTTCCTGTGAACAAACCATCAAACCTGATAGAAATTGGTAACCCCAAAATCTACTCTTTATGTTCCCTGCTTTTGCGTCACCAATAGTCCAGCCTTGTTTTACTATTTTCCATCACAGATTCATTAATCTTTCCGTGATTATCAGTAACGCCCAAGGCCTTGAGCTGGTTTACTACGTCCTCATTCCATAGCGTTCGCCGCCATGCGGCAGACAGTGGAGAGTGGTCACGTGTGACGTCGCCTCTGAGATTGCGCATGCGCGCTCAGTCTCGCAGGTCATGCCACGCGTGACCGGTCTGCTGTTTGCCCTGGAGCGCTCGTGCTACGGAATTTTCCGGGCGGGCGGGCTCGCCGGACCTCCAATGAAAGTTATCACGCATTTGCGCAGCTCTAAGGTAGAGTTTGTAGACCTGCATGCGACGTAGCCTTGAGATGGCGAGGCTGCTTTGCTACGCCACACCGCTATTTCCGAGCTCGTGCACAACCACAGCAACGTCGTACGCTTGAGAATCGCCTCGCAGATCCGACGCCAACGTGCACCGCAGTCATATATTTTCGTGCAACTCTGCGGAAGCAAGCATGGTGGTGTCGCCTCATGCAGGACTGCGTTGTCGGGCAGATAAACCGACGTGAAAGCATGCATCGGGCAATGAGGAGAAACCTGTTTACTAGGATCACGTACGGTCACCTGCATCCCGATAGTACCGGTTAATTATTCGCCGCCGCCATTCTCTATATATGTACTTGATGTTCCCGCGATGCATGTATCCAATTCTTAAAACAGTGCAGTAAAGCGAAGAAGGTTATTGGTACTTTTCTGTGGAAAAGGGGGGGGGGGGGAGTGGGGAGTGGCGGCAGTAATTGTGCGATATTCGCCAAGAAATTCTCCAATATTACCCACTCATTTAACATATAATTTTGCCGCGCATGTAATCGCAGGGTTGGCGCCGATGCACGCTCGATCTGCGTCCCGTTAGCAGGAATCTTGAGTACCAATCTGGAGATATCAGTCGCCGAAATATCGAGTGAAAGGTATTGGCGTTTTACTTAGCTATGTCACGTAGCGTGTAGATGGGAATTTCCTTGTGGGAAAATTAACCCCAGTGTAGTCGTGCCACATTTTCGGCGTGCAGGCCTCCAAACTTGCGCTAGTCTTACCCTTAATTTTAAAAGGACACAACTTAGGCACGCTGCCGCTTCAATTACTGAGTTATGTGTGCGTTGAAGTTAATAATTATTAAAAATCTATCTTCTTTCGTTCAAATTTGTCGAATAACTTTACCGAACCAAGTAACTTGTTGTGATTGTCACTGACGCTCAATGCCGCGAATAATGTTTTCGTGAAAAAAAAATGGTCTTGTATCAGTCGTATCAACTTTGCTGATACGCCTGATATAATGCATGTAAAAACCATGATCATGTGGTATTTTGTGGTATTTTCATGTGGTAAATGATCATGTGGTATTTTCGTTTTAATAGTTCACGATCAAGAAGCAAGACGAAACAAGTGTGCTGGCTCATGGACAACTGCGTCAATTAAGTTATGTCCACTGATTTCACAACGCCAACAACATTAAATGCCTGGCTTATACCCACTGCCTCAAAACCGGAAACCGTCCTGGCGTCATTCGGTTCCTGAGCAGTTGCAGTAAAAGGGACGAAATGTGCTTAAGCCTTGTGGTATTTGCCCTTAAATTCTATAACTTCACTGTAATTAATTTTTACTTGAAAATTGTGGGTGAAAAGTTCGATAAAGGGACTGGCAAGTAGAATGCACACTAACACAAATCGTATTTTCCACCGCCTTGCAGCGCGAGCTCAATTGAAGGAAGAGCTCTGCTGGGAAGGAGCGTACGAGTGTTGGCGTTGTTGTATACAGCATCATGTTTTGGGGAGGGAGACGAGCCGCCTCGCGGAATCTCATCCTCACAAATTCACGAAAAGTTTTTCAGCCCAACTGAAATAGCGAAGTAATAATATAGTAATAAACCTGATCGGAAAGGCCAGTAGCATGATAAAGTGAGCTGTTAACACCATTCGGTCAAAGGCTGTTGCACAGTTTCTTGTTGTGAAGAGCAGTCTAATATCGCCAGCGTACGTCGCGAGAGGGTGTTGAGCAGGCCCGCTAACTAAAGTCCCTATATAAGAAAAGTACCACCATCCTTTGATAAACGCCGCTTCTCTCTCTCCTGTATCTCCGATTGGACGATGATAGCGCGCGCTTTTCACTTCTTTACATTTTCTTTTTTTCCGCCTCAGAGCCATGTTGAAAGTCCTCTGCGCAGCCGCAGTCGCCGGTGGCGGCGGCGGCGCGCGCCCGGCCTGAGTAAAACCCCTATGTATAAAAAGTAGCGTCACGCTTTGAAGAATGCCGCCGCCTCCTCGCACACCCTGTCCGAGGCCGACGCCGCGTCGGTATTGGCCTAATGGCATCACGTGGACCGTCGAGCCCCCGGGCGCTGGCTGCGTTTGTTTACGATCACGCTCCATCGCCATTTTCGCCCGAGAAGCGTCCACCGACTGGCGAGGAGCACGGCGATAGCGGCGAACACAGTCGGCGATCGTCGAATCTGATCAGCGGTGAAAGATAAACAAGTGCACGTGTTTCAAGCGGTGTAGGCGGCGCTACGGTCGAAAAAGGAGCGCGAAAGAGAGGAGAAACGAGGAGAAGGGAAGGCGGAGGAGTAGAGTGTCGCTACTTTTTATATATAGGGGTTTTAGGCCTGAGAGCTTCAACGTGGACTTTCTAGGTGCGCCACCGTCGACTTGGCTTTCGCAAGCAAAAAGTAAAGAAAAAGCAAGCGCTTTAGGAGAGGAGGCGGCGGAGGAAAGAGTAGATGGCGGTACTTTTCTTATATAGGGACTTTACCGCTAACAGCGAGAAAAATACCTTCGTTGAGCGCTCCCAGGGGACTATGGGAAACAAGCGCTGGTCGGGAGTCGCTATTGTGCCGACACCATCCGGCACAGAGGGCACGGAAATGTCACGACATTTCGAATGATAACAGACGCGTGCCTTTTATCAACGCTGGATTCAGGCCGATGCGTTCAGGGCCGGTATTTTGTAGCGATGACTTTAAAGTAATAATGCCTTTTCGCGCTTATCGCGCTTTGTCAGTGGTCAGAGCGACGGTCCGCTCGCGTTATCAATGGGATCAGCCGGCCGTGAGCGGTGAATGATAAGACTATTCCAAAATAAGTCATAAGACATCGCTACAAAATCGCGGCCCAGCGAAGCTCTGTCCGTGACCAAGTGCGTTGCGAGTAGCGCATGCGCTCTTACGTATACTAGCACGCCACCGCCCCGCGCCGTCAGGCCAGAAGCTCACACAGTGCTTCGAGATGAGCGGAGAATTTGCTGAAGTAAAATATACTGTAAACTGTCTCCACCGCTCTGTGTGTTAAGGCGCTGCTGTTGGCACGCGAAGCTTCAGCTCTGGTTGCCCATAGCGTATACTTGTTATAAGCGCGTTAGCGCGCTACCTTTAGCCATGATTAACTCGAAGAGTAGTGAAACAAGTTTCTCAACATACATGTGAACCCTTCACCGAACTTGACTGACCGAAGTTGTACTACATCGGCATAACTCGATCCGCGAACAAGTGCACAATAAGGAAGATGCTCCTTTGCGTTTCTATACAATTGCCTGAGCGCGTGAAGTTAGCTCTCTGTTCTCTCTGTTTGCGTTTCAGCTTATGCTGTTGGTGCAGCCTTTTTTGTCAGATGTTTCGAAGACGCGTAACAATTGCCGCGTAGCCGGGCCGCCATGGCCTGGGTTCCCGCGGAGCACTTTTGGTGCTCCAGCAATCCTCTAATCGTGATATGTAGAGAGAGGGGACTGTTGGGAATTTCTCGGGAGCCTCGGGAGTGCTACATGACCTTTAATTCTAATGAGCGCTGAAGCGCGTATCAGAAAACGAACAGCGACACTGGGAGACGGACAGAGATTGGCACTAAAAAACGGTGTCTGTTTAAAGGATGGCAATGGATAACAAAATCTGCGTCTGTTTCACTGTGTCGGTCTTTCATTTTCCTGCTCTGAGCTTCAGTGCGCATTAGAGGTAACACCAACCAACTAGGCCCATTTATAGCTTAGCTACGAAGCCCCGTCGCAGGGTCAGACAAAGACTCTTGTCATTATTACGATGACTTCAAGTAGTCAACAGCTATATCTCCATGGAGGAAGGAAAAAATCTGAGGATGGATCCTACCGAGTCCACGCGCTAGATGAAAAGTGTGGAGGTAGTGATGCGGTATTTTTTGCTACAGTGGCCATGTTGTCCGGGGCACAATGACGCTTTTGTTTTGGGGTGTGTGTGCTCATGTGTGGGCTGCTCCGTAGTTCTCGTACCGGGGCAAAGGCGTCGAGTGTGCAGGTTTGCTGTAGTCTCTGTGTTTTGTGCCGCCGTGTTAACCAGACCTTGCTTTCGAGCCCCAACTATTGCTGAGGCCAGGCGGGACTCGAAGAAGTAAAAATAACTCCATCTCCCGCTAAAGAGAACCATGTGTGGATGCGAAGCAGCGGGGAGATGGTTAGCTTGAGCGGGAGATGGTTTCGCGGCAGCGGCCCGAGCGCTCATCGCGCCGCTGCACAGGAGAGAGAATGATGCGCGCGCGCTCCGTCATTTTCATACCGCAGAACTACCGTGGCGCCCCCAGCGGAGTATGCAGCTGCCGCACCACCTGTCGAGCGCGCCGCTCCGGATTCCTAGAAGAGAGAAAGGGGAGAGCGTAGGAGAGGAGAGAGAGGGGGAGGGACACGCCTGCGCTGTGGGGGTGTGGCACGCGGGCGCCGCTCCGTAGAGTATAGGTGGATAGCAAAATCTCGGTTGTCGCAAGGGATTGTGGGGTACGGCGTATTCTGCTACAACTTCCGGTTCGAGACCACAACGCCGTCTACACCACCGTCACTTCATGCCCATGCTTCACGCGCTTGGTCTTTTATATACTGCGGGACTTTGGTGAAAAATTACGATACAAGCACCGCTGGGCAGTTCCAAAACGTAGGCGTGAGCTATCGCTCCTTCGTACTTATGTTGGCGGTCTTAGACTAGTGTATTTTTAGGTGGCAGGCAGTTCATGCCCTAACGTACGTGTTTGTGTCGCGTCAAATAGTCATATAACGTTTTTCACGCTCAAACGTTTGTCGAGCGCAAATAAACGTTCGTTAACTTAGAAGTAGGTTTTAATAAGTGGTAAGTCAACCTAATAAGTGGCTGTTTGTAACGCTTCTCATAACAAACGGTGCAGTCGATCGCTGCGTCCGCTGTTTTGTCTGCAGTGGTGCCCGTTTCCCCGTTTTGCGAGCAGCGGTGCTCGCAGTCTTCCGTTTTTTTTTCTTGAGAGACGCATGTCGTGTATAACTGCAGAGAGAAAGCACTGATTTAAGTATCTGAAAAGTGCACAAATTATTTTGACGTTACCTCTCCTCCCTCTTTCGTGCAGCCTCAGTTGCCTTTTCGTTGTACGGGAATAAAGACTGCACATAATGTGCTGAGGATCCTTGCTGGATGCACCTGTGTGTATATAACTGATTGTTAAAAAGGGGGCATTTGTACTGGAACGTTAGTACACGAAGTTATTTGCCAAAACACTTGCCTGTGACGAAATGATCTTCACGTATTCTGGCTCCTACGTTCGGTACCGACAGCTTGCCGTTCACGGTCGCTCGTTTGACGGCAACATGCCCATTTACGTTTGTGCGCTTCATTCCATGGAAAACGAAACATTTTTTTTCCTTTCACGGAAGAGTTCGCGCACTCTAATGCCGAGCAGCAAACCATAATCACGTTGCTGAAGCGTCTTTTCTTCGCGAACAGCGGGAAATCGCACTGCAGAAACTGCTGACATGGCTGAACGAAGCAACAGAAGCGCTAACCCTCGAACCGGAAGTCGCTAGCTGACGACATCGTCATTTTGCTATCCACCTATTCCTAGAGGAGAGAAAGGGGGAAGGGAAGGAGAACGAGGGGGAGGGGACGCGCATGCGCTGTGGGGGTGTGGGACGCGGGACAACCGACATAGCCGCTGGCAAGAAATGCTTCGCATTTAAAAGCTTGTAACGAGCGCGCATGCCGTACACCATGTACCGCACCACGGACGAAGGACGACCTGGGAGTATTGTTGCCGTCTTCAGTGGATTCATGCTTACGTGCCATCATAGACTGAAACCGCTATGCTTCAGCATCTGTACGATAAACGCTTCGCAGGTCAGTGACAGTTGTGCAGTGTTCCTGCTTTTTACAGATGACGATGCATTTGTGGCACACAAAACAGCCATGCGGAAGGACGGCAAAAAATCGGCTGCTGTGGGTAATTAAGGGAAGAACCCTGCTTACCAAAGGCATCTTATCTGTGCGCCCGAGGGGCACAGGGAAGTGAAGGTTGGCGGATTCGGTGCGAGAGTGAACAGGGCTGCGCGCACATCAAACGGCTCATGGTCGCACGTAGCGGGCCCGGTCAATGCGCTAGCAGCGCGCATGCGCACGCACTGTTCGGCACCGCGTGGCGCCTACCACAGAACTGTTTCCGCGAAGTTTCACTTACCGTGAGAAGAATGCACGTCAAGCCGTAGTCAGGTATCTAAACGTGCTCTCTCCTGCTGGCCTCCTCGTCGGGGCGCAGTGGCTCGTCACATATCCGCGGTGCGCAGTCGCCGAAACGTGTTCAATAATAAAGCAAAACGATTCATCAAGCCACGACCAGCGTACTGTACATGTTTGTTCTCGTAAACTGCAGATGGGCTAGACATAGGTCGAAGTGTCGGGATGTACGTAAAGTGTGCTGCCGGTCATCGCCTGTGCATGTGTGCAGTGCAGTGCATGAGAAGACGCAGATTTATTTTCACAAAAGCTGGCAAAAGTAGCGGGGAACCAGCTGCACAGTCTAATTTGGGGAGTTAATTATGAACTCCTTTGCAACGCTAGAGCACAAAACTCGGACATCATAGCTTTGGCAATGGTATCGCGATGGTAGACACCGCGATTGGATCCGCTGATCGTATATCGCTATACGACGCGCGCGCTACCGTGCAACCCGGCGGGGTTGCACGTGGTTGCACGCAGCAGGCGAAAAATGTAATCAAGAGAGGAGAATCGGCCCGGGCAAGGTGGCGAAGTGTAAAGCCAACTTCCGGCGTCACGGAGGTTTCATAAGAGACGTCAGGGCCTCTCCTCAGTTTTTTTTTCTCCTTCCTCAACGGATATCTCTCAGCCTGGAGCCAATGGTTAGACTATAGGGGACGAGTCTTCGTCAGCACGAAGACGAGACCCCTTGCCTAAACATTGGCTCCAACATAGAGAGATATCCCTTGGTTCAACCATTCACTTCAAACCTCCATCTTCCCGTGACCCACTGGCTGCTTTTCTGGACATCGTCAAATTTCGCCATATTGTCAGTTTTGATTGGACAACGGGGCGGCTACGGCTCCTCTGATTGGCTCAAAACGCCAGCACGGTGGAATGCGACAACACGGCGGAATGTGACAAAATGTCCCGAATAGCGCCGTATGTCTTGTTACGTTGACTTGGAAGCTTTTGACAAAGGTATAGGGTGCACAGGCGATATAGCGTGGCGCTCGACTACGGCATGCAGGCGCTGGCGGCCGCCGGCGATGCGCTGACCGGGACGGTGCGATCAACCGGCGGCGTAACGGCTGGCGGTGATTGGCCGCGCATGGCAGCCGGTGCGCTGTGCTGGGAGTCCGTGTGCCGGCGCAGGTCCACTTTCCTCTGGAAGGCGCGGCCGCAGATGCGGCACGCGAACGGCTTGAATCCGCTGTGCTTGCGCGTGTGCGTGATCAGGTTGGACGACTGGCTGAACGCTTTGCCGCACACCACGCACTTGTGCGGCTTCTCGCCTGCGAGGCGGCAGAGACACGCGCGCGCAACAAACTTTGTGTAAGACAGTTGCTTTCGTAACCGAGGGAGCTTGCACAATAAGATCTGGGCGGCGACAATGTAACGATTCTATTCCAAAGCTATATTCCTTATCGCTCTTCATCTGGGCTAGCATTCACAGAAAAGCTCTGACGCTAGAATTGTTCTTAAGAGCAAATTCTAGCCAATCCCGATGATGGACATATTATTACCTGAGGCGGCCGGCGAATGGCAACGATCACATGCGAACGAAAAGCTTTGTGAATTCGGCTGCAGCTTTCCCGAGCGGCGCGAGGCTCGCTACGCCATCACCGGGATCGGCCGGCCGCGAACGGTAGGTGATAAGTAAGGAATATGATCGATCGAAAGGAATCATTACATTATACCGGCCCTGCAAGCTTTGCTCCAGAATTTCTGAACACTGTCAAAGTCTGCCATATTTGCTATCCAGGGGCCTGATTCCCAAAGCATTTCGTTCGTGAGCGTTGCTTGCCATTGGCCTCCGCTAATGATAAGTGCAACACCAAGATTGGTGTTGCACTTATCATTAGCGGACCTGCTTCTACGAACAGCTTTAGCGTACGAACGTTTTTGTGAATTCGGCCCCTGTATTGCTGTTAATGGCTTCGTGTCTTGGTGAATGACCATCGGCACAAAACCGCGAAACTTCTAAATGGAATTGTAGCGAAGACAGCGGTCAAAGTTGTGTGTCCGAAACAATGGCACAATCACTGCGAAAAATTCACGAGAGGTGTTCAAGGCAAATCATCGACGATGACAACTGAGCGAGAATCTTGATATTCTCCGGCCGGATTACGAATAAGTACAGCCTACAGGTATATATACATCACAAGGTTCTGACTGTGGCTTCCGCGAACCATGACTGTTTGTTGCACGCTCGATTACTACGTGGCAAATGCGGCCGTGGCAAAGGGTAGTGCGAAAATACGCTACACAAAGCAATTTAAGAGACCGCGGCCGACATGACAGAAATTGAAGAAAGCCTTCACTCGCTAATTCTCGCTCAGAGAAATTGCTGTTGAAGAATGGGACCCGAGGCACTTTGAAGACCACAGCGCACTGAGAACAGGCATTTGTAGCGTTTTTTGAACGGGCCCAAATTGTTTGTTACGTACATTGCGCATTCGTTCCACAACTGCATGCATGCGCGAGAGCATGGCGCACCACCCACCGGTGTGTATGTAGGTGTGCTTCTTCATGTCGGACTTCTGGTGGAAGCGCTTGCCGCAGAAGTGGCACGGGTAGGGCCTGGTGTCCGAGTGGATGAGCAGGTGCGTCGAGAGCGTCGAGGAGCGCTTGAAGCGCTTGCCGCACTGGCCGCACGAGAAGCAGCGCTCGGCCGTCGCCTTGGCCTGCGCGAGACGAGGCCACATGTACAGCTGTAACGTTGTCTGCGCTCTTGACAAAGCGTTGCTCGGGCGAATATTTCGCGAATGAAGGGCCCGTTTTCTCAAAGAAAATTATTACTCTATAGTCGGGTACAACTAAAGAAGGCAGGAGAGGCCCCGCCCAGATAACAGAAGCGTGGCAGCCGATTGTATCCGGGTCTAAAGAAATAGAGGTGGAATGTTCGTAATGTATGATAGTTCAAAAATTACAAGTGCTTCCTAGCTGGGTGATAGCATTTGCTCGGACTGGTATGTGAATTAAATTGGGTGCAATAGAAATGACATTGCTTCTGACATGTGCTTCCGCAACGCGATTTTTAAATCGAAGCTTTCTTTACCTACCGTCCCGGGTTGTTGCAGATTTTTTATTTATAATAAACAAGTACGACCTGCCGTCTTGGTGGAGACGATCTGTGGAGCAATTGGAGAAGGGGAACTAGGCACAGTTAAGATTCGCGAATACCGCGAAGTGGCACCGCAAAGTCCGCGAATACACGCAAAGTGCCTCGAAGCGGCCAGTCGCGCGGCAATTTTGCCTGTATTCGGGGGCATCTTTCACGCTCGGAAAAAACACTTTTGTGTAGCCCGTATTGAGCAGAAAAAACTTGTATCGGGAGTTTATCATGCTGCTCTACAATTTTCTCATTGACACTTTTCATATAATTGTAATATTTGAGAAGTTGATTAATTAATTAAGACTAATTATGTAATTAGTCTGACTGCAAAAATAATCTGAGTATCACCAAGCGACGGCAAACAACATTACCTTGGTGCTGCCCAGATACGGGGCATTTGGATATTTTTAAATATTGGTGCATGATAGTTGGGGCACCCGGTATAGCAGAAGAAGGCATGTCGCTGGAGCCAACGTTTCAACAAGAATATGAGTCTTCGTCAGGGTCAGATATAATTCAGACCACTTAGTTAAACAGTGCATGGTATTCAACGGCTTCTTTGATCTTCCTAAATTTATTTCGGCTAGCAATTCGTATGTAGTAGGTGCTTTTGTGTATGGGCCCATTGTTGGCCAATCCGCCAGAATTTGTATGTGCCATTTTGGCAAAAATGGTACAGAATCCTTAAGAGTATTTACTTACTATGGGTTTTACTTCTCTGCGCATACACCTGTCATGACCATTCGTGCCTCTACAAACATTATAGAACACTTGAGTCCCCGTGACATCGCTGTGTCAACGTAACACGATATTAATTGCATGCATTGCATTTGCTAATGTAGCATTCAGTGCTTCATTAAAGCAGTAAATACATAAATGTATCGTGAGGCAAAACTTTTACTATGTTCTGCCTTCGGCCGTTGTGGAACTCCACACTGTTTTTTAAAGAAAATGACATCGCATTGTACAGGGAAATGATCTTGCTCATACAAAAGTAAAAATGACCCTCTATGGCGGCATGTTTGTCCCCATGCCATTCTAAAGGGTGGACCGCAATTCTTTCATCACCGCGGCTATGCGGACTGTGACAGGCACAAGAAAATTGTCACAAATGTCAAGTTATAAACTCGATCTCTTTACGCGAGAATATTTGCATCGCATGCGATGCGTGGAGAAAGTGAGCACATTGTTCCTGGTCGCCAGTATGACTGCGTAATGCAGACCTCTTCAAGCCGTTGAACAAAAATTAATGTTACTGGGGCCTTGGCCAAACATAATATCAACAAAATGAGTCATCAAAGCTCTCTCAAACATTTTAGTTAACGCCGGCTTAGATTCAAAGCTGTGAATGGGACATTCGGTCACGAACGCGTATACGGTCGCATCCTACTGGCTATCCTCATCATTACCCAAATATTTCTCATCAGTTGGTGCTCGCTGTCTGAGCTGAGCAGCGCGGTCTCCCACTGCTCCGCGTTCGTATACTTGTTGTTTGGCCCCTCCAGTATGTTGGGGCAAGCCCAGATTATGTGTCTGAGGCCTGCCCGCTGATTGCAGTCTTTGCATTTATCTGAGTAGAGCTCTGGATAACAATGATTGTAGGCGATCGGGATTGGGAAGGTGTTTGTTTGTAGTTGGCGCCATGCTGTCGCCTGCTGTTTATTTAATGAGGAGTGTGGTGGAGGGTAATGCTGCCTCCCTAATCTGTAGTGTTTGGTGATTTCATTGTAAGTGACCATGCGGTCTCTTCGCACTCGGGCCCCACGTTGTTCCTGCTCCTGGTCGGCTCGCTAACTCTCGAGCTAGAATGTGGGCGGTTTCGTTGCCCGGGAGGGAGGAGTGGGCGGGCGTCCATATGACATGAACGTCACGCTCCCCGCGAAAGTTACTTATGATCCTTAGCGCCTCTTTGGAGACCCTTCCCTTAGCGAAGTTATGAAGCGCACTTTTAGAATCACTGATTATTACGCTGGCCGTTGTGGAGGCGAGCGCCAGCGCTATGGCCGCTTCTTCCGCGATTTCTGATTTTCTTGTTTTAATGGTGCCGCTGGCAAGCGAGTGGCCCGCTTGATTTGAGGCCACCACTGCCATGTGTCGACCGTCTGCATATTGCGCCGCGTCTACATAGACCACGTTCGCATCGTTTTGAAATTTCTTACGCAGTGCTTTCGCTCTTGCATTCCTCCGCTCTCGGTGATGTTCGGGGTGAAAGTCATCAGGCAAGCCGAAGATGCCGCTAGGACCCAAGGGCTCCTGGCCGTCATCTAAGGGAGGGGAGATAAACATCCCCTTACACTTGCCGTTTTCAGTGAAAGTTGTTTCTCTCTCTCTTCATAAAGAAGAGTAGCAGGCTACGGGACTGTATGCGTTTCCTCAATAAATTCTGCTCTCTCTCTCTAAAGCTTCGCTTCCAATAGACTGCAGCATTGGTAATGTATCTACATAATTCTTTTGCACCTACTAACTGCGTGCGGCCTATAGAACAACACGCGTAATCTATCCGTGCAGCTTAGCAGCAGCGTCCAGCTTTTGTACAAAATAAATTTAAGCTGTTTTCCTGTAATTATTCTTCGGTTATGCAAATTAACGTGAACCATTTAGAAACCGGTTTGAATAGCTATATTTTCGCCCCGGGGTTGGAACGGAACTGAATAGTTTTCGCTGAACCGGAACTAAAATCATAAGCAAAAACGTTTCGGTTCGACACTCTGGCAGGAACATTAAGCAAGTGAGTTGTACACAAATCTGCAAGGTGGAGGAACTTTCCCTTTGAAGAAACGTAATTATACCTGGCGAATTTCTGGAGTAGTCATTTGCATACCCGGCACGAATCTGCACGACAGGAAACGCGTGAATGTATCACGTGTGGACAGATGCTATAGAGGCATTCGGCGAAGCGGCGCGTGTATCACGTTTCTTCTTCTACTTCACTCCGCGTTTTAGTAACGTGTTCCGATAGGTCCGAATGTTGCTTAAGGACATTTGCATAGCATGAGGACCTATACCAGTATGAGCCGTGAAAAATGAAATTCACAAAAGATCGTGTTTCCTGCAATGCTACTGAAGATAAGCGTGGACTCACGCACTTTGCAATCCATATCTCTCTGAGATATGTAGGCACTGCAGCGCAATGTCTTTGTCACGACAGCTGTAAACATTGAACAAGGGGTGTGGCGTGCACTGGACAGGAAACGAAGCGGGGCGGTGCTTGTCGGCGGGGTCGTAAAATGAATGAGCTGCCGCTACGAATTGAGGAGCAAGAGTGCGGTACTGTGTGACCTTATCTCCCGTCGACGAATCCTCGCCAGGTTTGGACATTGTATACAAACAAGCGCGATGCGCCGACCACCCGATTGCGACCGTTGTTTGTGAACTAGTATATTACACCGATGACCTGCCGTAAACACAGCCGGGAGCCGCACGGGCAGCCCGCCCGCCCTTATTCGCGGAGGAGCCCCTCTCCCTGCCTGCAGAGACGACGTCACTGAGTCGTCGCCTCCGCGTCAAGTGCGTACCGCCTGCAGAGCACAACGGCCACGTGAACTCGGGGATTGCCGTGAAACGAAGAGTGTGCGAAACTGCCCCCTAAATTGCTTCGCCAAACAAGGGAGAGCGCGCGTCACTTTTCTCCGGCCGCGGCTGCGCACTACACGGCCCAGGGACACGAGAACACTGATGGCTTAGTGCGCTGTGTCCGAGTTCGCGTTGAAGCGTCAGGCAGCACGAAGGGGAATTACTTCGCCGCTCTTCATCACGCCGGCGTTGTGACAGCGAGTGTTCGCGGTCATCTAGTGCGATCTATTCATGTTTGCCCGTACGGCGCGCGGCACCATGAATGTTAACTTAATTAGTAAGCAAATGTTTACTGCAATTTATACGGCCGATAAAACTACGAATCTTACTTTGTACAGCTGTCTAATAATTTGCTATTACAATCAATGCTTCGGCTTTCCAGCGAAAATGCGAATTTTTAATAAATAAACGTTTTAACAACTTCTTCGTCGTCACCAAGACACCCGCGTTGTGTCCTCGCTACTTTTTGGATTTTTTGTCCTTCGTTTCCGTAGTGCGCCGATCGCCATCATCGCCAAGTCAGCCAATCATTAGTGTGGATCCTCTGAAACACGACCTATCGAGAGTGCTGATGTCGTAACGCGCGGGCTCATTTTCACTGCCCCCCTCCCCCCTCTAAGCCTCTTTTTTTTTTTGTTCCACGTTTTGCGCCACAGCTTTGAAACGAGGAAAAAATAACTGTGGAAAATGTAGCGAGCCGGAAACTTGAATATTATGTTTTCGAATGTGGTGCACTAGTTGACATGACCTTACGCCAGTATGCAAGCAATGATAATCGTAGGCAATTAACTTGGAATAATCCCCTTATGAATGATAACAGAAAATGGCACTAGCGTGCACAAGGTGACTGCTAATAAACTGCCGGTCCCATCGTCGTATCTCGTAGCCCTCCCTCCTCGTTTTTTTTTATTACACAGCGCGGCCTGCGTTAGCTGGGACACACCGCATGTATGGTTTCGTGGCTACGGAACTAGCTGCGCGACAATCTGCCCATCGTGTCGAATAGAAAACAGCAGGCGTTTGTAAACGCGACGCCACATTTGCGAACGACACAGTCAAGTCGCCTCGCTACGGGATAGGTGCTCTATGCAGAGGTCCGCCATTTCGGGGTTGATATACCCTCCTACCTGTGCCGGCTGCGTTGGCAGGCTGGCGGCGGCAGCGGTAGACGGCAACGCCGCCGCGGTCAGGGGCTGGCAGACGCCCCACGAAAGCAACTGCAGCGACAGGCATCCGCCGCAGCACGCTGCCGCCGCCGCTGCCGCGAGGGGCACTCCGTGTGGCTGCGGGCCGACAGAGAGCGGCGATGGCTGGTGGATCCCGTAGCAGGGCGTCGGGGGCAGCAGCAGCAGCTGCTCGGCCACGCCCAGGGACGGGTAGCGTGGCATGGGCTCGGGGTCTGCCTCGTCCTCACCACTCACGCCGACCTCTGCGATCACGTGCGCCGATTATTAGAAGCGGCAGGCACAAGGCGAGAAAGGACAATGGGGAAGAAGCGGACATCAGAAGCGTTCCTTGGGAGTTAATAATACTAACTCGCCCAAGACTGCGACTTGGGCGAGTTAGTATCACTTCATTGTGGGAGCGAACACGAACATCACAGCTTTGAAGGGGGTAAAAAAAAACAACAACAACAAAATATGGGGATCCCACGCGCGCTCTGGGAACTGCAATTCAAGGGAAGCTTCCTTTGGTATTTACGTGGAATACGGTTCTTGTTTAGTGACCATACGCAAGTAAGTATACAGCACGCGACGACGTTGGACACCTTCTTATCGGAAGATGCCTCGCTCAACATAAAAATTGTGGCGCTCCAACAACGTCCGGCAGAAAACAGTCATTACACGCACACGCACGCACGCACACTGGCCGTATTTGTTCTTGAGCTTAGTCGTGAGCTTAGTGAATTACGAGACGCAGGTTGCCGCATACGGCCCACATTGCTCGAGTGCAGCGCGGAGCGTCCTCGCGGTCTCAGGGTCGCAGCAGAAATACAACGAAGGGAACCCCTGTTGTGGCCTGGTACACGGGCCTGACGCCTCGTTTCGCATATGCTATTTACGGTAAGCTCGCCTTGGAAAATCTTGTTCGGTGAAGGCTCATCGGCCCGTGCTAACACCGTATGAAAGCACATAGTGGGCCTACATGAGATCACGGGCTATCACGCACACCTGGTTCCTCGTATGGAAAATTCAAGACAGTAAGAGCTGCATGCAGAATAGCAGGGCCCGCTTTCGCAAAAAAAAAAGTTCTTACGCTATAGTTATTCGCCACAGCACATTCCAGCCACTCCTGATGCTGGACAAACAATTACCGAAGGCGGCCGCCAGCGATGGACAAACTCCACTTACAAATGGTGGATTCGGTTTCAGTTCTGTACGAGAACTGCAGAGAAGAACACGATGCGGGGAGGACTCACCTTTGAGAGATATCTGGTCTGTGGCCGAGGGGTGCGTGTCTCGTAGGATTGCCTCGATGGAGAAACCGAAGGCCGGCTTCATCGTGGATGTACCTGAAGAGTGAAATGAAAAAAGAAAGAAATATGGCAGAACTCATCTGACGATGGCCGTCGATGGTAATCCGATTGGCATTTGAGCAATATAGCGACACACCGTATTTATGAAGTGTCAAGTTTATTTATCCTCTGTAGTTCTCATTCTGAGAATTCCGTTGCTTTGGCTATGTTTGACTTAATCCGGTGTCCTCCCACGTTGCTATGGCACTCGCTTGCCAACGTCGCCCATGAGCACGGCGACGACGGTATGACGCCGGCGCACGGATGACTATGGAATGACGAAGGAATGATGTTTATGAAACGGCAAAGGTGGTAGGACCACAACGGCAGGACGACGATGAGATGACCATGATGGCGATGGTATCACGATGACAGCGTGATGACGCAGACAGTATGTGGAGATGGGTTTGCACAAGGCTTACCCTACGAGCGACGGTCAGGAAAGGGCACGACGATCCTCCACTCCGCAACGCACAAAGGCGCTACGGCAGGGTTCGTCGACTCTCCGACACGGCGCAGAGAAGGCTCCGGAGTCAGATCGCCAACAAACACGGGTTTATTCACCCAAGGTACAGCTCAGTGCTACAGTCACGGCGCTTACGGGCCAAGGCTCGCCGCAAGACCGATCGAGTACGCGCGCCCGCTGCGCTAGGGCTAACCGGGTAGCGGTCCGCCAAGCGCGATAACGAGGAGTCGCGAGAACAAAGTTCTCATGTAACCACCTCGTTGCGAGCCTGTGAGCCTCTCTCGCGGCGAGGAAGCGCTCAGCGGACGAGAGCTCGGGTGGAGAGGGTGCCCGGGGGCCGCCGCGCGGGAGGCCAATCAGGGCGCGTCCCGGTGACGTGTCTCGCGGGGCAAGTCCAATCCCGGGGGGGGGGAGAAGCGCGGTTTGCGCGGGAAAGTAAGTCCGGCGCGCTCGCCATGTCCGCCATGTTGCCGTTACGGCGGCGGTTCCCGGGGATCGAGCTAAGCGCCACGCGCGAGCTGGGGGACGAGGCGCGGGAAGGCACCTCGATCCCCACAAGTAGGACAATTCGATGACGACGATTGCGTGAGGACGACGGTATGACGACAACGGGATGTCGAAGCTTGAATGACGGCATGGCGATGTCTGTACGCCAACGGATACATGATAGCGGCTGTCTGACATTGACACAACGACGACGATGACATGACGATGGCATGGAAACAATGGGATGACGACAATGGCGCAGATGACGACTGTATCACGAAGCGTGTATGACAACGATGGCGTGTCGACGACGGCATCGCGAGAGGCGACTGACGAAGCTGGCACGACGATGGTGCAACGACGGCATATCCATCACGAGAACATACGTATTGGCCCAAGCTATTTGACAACTTGGCCGACTAGGCTGGCGTAGAAGGTGTGGCGACGGGGGCATAACGAGAGTCAGACAACAAAGCTGGGATGGCCACGATGTAACAAACATGATGGCATCACGACCACGAGCACATGCCAAGTGGCCCAAACCGGGAGACAACTTGGGCGACTGGACCGGCGTAAGAGGCCAGATAGATAGATAGATAAATGGATAGATAGATAGATAGATAGATAAGTAGATAGATTGATAGATAGATAGATAGATAGATAGGCTAAAATGCCTCAAGTAGGCAAATAATTATAATAGCATTGAAAAATTCAGAGCCCTTCCACTACTGTGAAAATGGAAGCCAGCGAAGCTGTGACTATGGTGGGTCTGCGGTAGTGAATATTGCCCCCGAGACCAGAATGGGCGCACCGTCGTTGTGCATCACCCAACGGAACATGTCTATCACGAACATCTCTACTATGAACAAATCTGGCCGTCGCACCGGGCAGCGCCTCCTATTTTTTTTAATGCCAGAGCAATCGTTTGCTCCGCAATGGGAGCCTTTGGTGCGTCTTAGTTCAGGGAGTTCCCGCGATATGACGCTACCCACAGGGTATACCCTGTGGGTAGCGACTTCAGTCGTATACGACTGAAGTCGCTGGAACCTGGAAAGCACCGCAGCCCTTTTCTCTTCGCCGCCGCGGTCGGATTTTGCATTTTGTGTAATTTAGGCCATGTGTAACTTTCGTAGACTTAAAACAAAACAAAAGGAAAAGGCCGGGTGCTGCGCTTTTGGGTGTAGCAACCGGCGGCAGTCCGGGAAAGCGCTTTTCGCGATACCAAGCGGAAAGCGTCGCGCTAGCGACGATACCAAGCGGAAGCAAGCGTCGCGCTACCTGCAGCTGTGCCGGATAAAGAGCGACAAGTTCACTCCCACCAGGTGGATTTTATGATATCGCATAGCTGAGAAGCTTCGCGGTATCGTCGAATAGCCTAACTGCCATGATGTGATCAAAAAGTTTCTTCACGAGTTTTTTAATTTGCGGACTGCGGTTTGCATGTCTTGTGCAAGAAAAAGCGAGGAGATGCTCAGAAATATGCAGAACCGAGCCAAATGTGGCTCGAAGAGAGTCAGAATGCGGGCGACTGTGTCAAAAAAGTTGTCGCAGTTACACCTGAAAGGCGAAGCATCAATTGCGATAGCAAATTTGTAGAGAGCTAAGCGGCGTAATGATAGTAGCTTTATCAGCTGTATAAACTTGGACATGCAGCAGCACTGGCAACACGCAGAACTGTTGTCGACGCCGTTGGCGTTTTGCCCGCGTTCGCACAAAATGCGTGCGGCGCTGGTGACTGTTGCCGGAGCCTCTGATATAAATAGGCACTTGGTGCCGCAGCTAAACGTCGCCTCACTTCCCCCCCCCCCCCCCCCCACGGTTTCTCGCGCGTCGGAAGAAGGCGCGTTTGCTCTACATATATGGTGATTGTAAAGGAGGAAAGAGACGCCTACATCTGCAACCCTTAAGGGAGCACGGCGCAGAACGCGCGTTTGTTCTCCGCCGTGGGCTCACTCCCCCTGAAAGCGCGCGAGGGATACAGCGTTCGGCGGCGCGCGGCGATGATTTCATCTCCATTGAGGTCATACGGAACCTCACGGCGACGGCGACGACGACGGCGACGCCGACGGCAGAAATCTGCTTTGGACTGTCCATATAATTGCAATCGCAAAAAATAACATAATGTAGTGAGAAAACCACTGCAATACAGATCTTTTCACATGTTAATGTTGAATAATAACATACATTTTCTCGCGTGCTGTTGTTAATTACTGCTCAAAACAACGCGATAGTGGCCCGGATAACTCTGTTTTAGCAACCCTTTCCTTGTACTGCGGTCAGGGACCGTTTATCTTCGTCGAAGCCGATCTGTATCAATCATTTCGACCAGGTAAATCAGGAGCAACGTTATGAAGCGATTAGAACAACGCTTAAAAACGATGTGTGGCAGCGCTTGATACATCATCATCATCATCACCATCATCATCATCATCATCATCAGCCTATATTTATGTCCACTGCAGGACAAAGGCCTCTCCATGCAATCTCCAATAACCCTTGTCTTGAGCTAGCTGATTCTAACTTACGCCTGCAAACTTCCTAATTTCATCATCCAACGGCACGAGCGCAAATGGAGGGGCGCCAACTAGCCAGCTGCGGAAGGAGACGACGACGCTCGAGCCAATACTGATGATGATAGTTTTTAACAGCCGAGCTGTTTAAGCTTTTCGTTTCCCCGCATAGCGTTCGCAAAAACTCGCCTAGCGAAGACGTCTCTGCGCGTTGCCTAGCAACAACCTGCCACAGCTGCGCCTCGCTTCTCCTAGCTCCTGCAACTCTCCTCCGCCGCCGCGCCAGCGATGACGTCACTGCGCGTTGCATAGCGCAGCTTTCCACACCGACACCGCGTTCCAATGTCCACACCGCTTTCCAGCATGCACGCTCCGTCAATGCGGTCGCCTAGCAATCCCCTACCCAGCTTCGCCCAGTCATGTCATTGCTTCGCGCCGCAATTATTACTTTGCTTAGTCATGACAACACTTTGTGAAGCTTGGCTATGACGTCACACTGATTTAAAGAGCATGTCGCCGCGACGGCGACACACACAACTCTCGTAGATTTCGCACTGAGTAAATGTAACATGGGACCCCGAAGAAGTACAAGACTCGCGAAGAAGAAGCCGCTCAGCTGGAAGCTCGTCGTTCCGCCAGCCGAGAACGAATGCGGCGATTGCGTGCTAATCCGGAGTATCGCATCGAAGCCGCTGCTGCTAAACAGCGACGAAGGTCCGAGGACCCTGTGTTCCGAGCCCGAGAAAGCGAGCGTAGGCGACTGAACGACCAGCAAAACTTAGCCTACCAAAACTTAGCTGAACCTAGCGAAACTGTAAGAAGATAGGAATCACCAGCTCGGCTGTTTCTCCAGCCTTGCAAAACTTAGTGCAAGCTGCGCTATCTTTTTTTCTACGCGCGGACACGATCCTGGGGGAAGGTGCCTTTAACAGCTTCTCTGTAAGGATTAAGGATGTAAGGATTAAGGACATAATCATATGAGCCATGCGTAAACAACACTGGGTGGAGTCCTCGCGTTAATTATCAGCCTGCCGGGACTCCTCGAATACCCCATAAATCACGCTTTTTGGTCTCAGCCCTGCAGCCTTCTCCGTCATTGTCGACGCTGGCGTAGCTGTTTGTGTCCACAGAAACAGCATTTGATTCTTATGTGTATATATCTGGAAGAGTCGCTTCCCCCAATATTGCCGATCCAGGTCTTCTCTCTAAGCCAAATAGGAGTCTCTGTAGTGGCTGCCGCGGCAGTTCGACATAACCGAATCGCAGCGGTTCTGCAGCTGTTAGTGTTAAGCGGATGCATATTGCATTAGGCCAATGGGAAACCAAGCATGCAAATGTTGACATACTTTCCCTTATATCCGGAAATTCGGCTTAACCAAGTTCGTCTTAACGGGAGTCTACTACTAAAGTTGCTCTCATCTGGGTCCGCATTCATGCACAAAAAAAAACTATTCCGCTAGCATCGTTCATCGTTCGTCAAGAAAACTGTTTGGCCAATTTTGCTGTTGGGCATACTATTAGCGAAGGCGACATGTCATTGGCAAAAAGCTTGTGGCGCGTCATTTTCCTTCTTCTGGCGCGGCCCTGGTCAACGACTCTCTGCCACAAGTTCTTCCAAACGAAAAGATTTGTGAATTCAATCCATGGTTTTTTTCGTTAACGCCACGTTAGCCGCTATGTTCTACTGTTCTACTCCTGTGCAGGTTCCTGAGTGCCTCCAAATAACAGTGGTGAATATGCGCCAGCAAAACATGCTAGGCATTAGGTGGCGCACATCCCTGTACATTTGAAGGCTAGCACATCATTCGTGAAAGACGTTGTCCGGGGCGTTCGTAGCAGTAGCCCCGGTTATACTGCACTCAGATACTCAGCTTGAAGTTCTTCCTGCGCTGGCACGTAAGGGGGGATGCGGGGCGGAAAATTACCTTTTGAACCATTACACGCGTATTTACATATGCTTGCAAGGTTTAGTATGCATAGATTTATCTATGTTCTTGTTTTAAGAATATATATTAAATTTCATTGATGCAAATCAAATAGAAAAGAAGTTATGGCTGTCATACGGAGCAATTAGGCATGTTACCTTAGGAAATCTATAATTTCCGTAATTAACAGCGGAGATATTTAAGCCGGCCGTAATTTGTGCCGCGAGCCGCAAAACCTCGCCGAGCTATGACGTCACTACGTTGCCTAGCAACCCCATGCTAGCTGTGCGATAGCTTCGCAAGACTCCGAGCCTAGACACTGCGCGAAGCGCGTCTGCTCCGCTTGCCATAAACGTTCCGTGTAGCAGGTGTGAAGGCGAGGTTGCTAGTGTGCTGGCGGTAGTAGCAGCCATGGGGAGACCGAGGAAGAACCACACTGCCGAGGAAGATGCCGCTGTCCGGGAATCACGCCGCTTGGCCAAACAAGAATACAATCGCTGGCGTCGGGCTGATCCTGCACAGAGAGCCGAGGAAGCCCTTAGCCAAGCGAAGGCGCAGAGTCGAAGATCCCGAATACGCCGATCGAGAAAGGGAGCGGGGCGGATCAGTATGCGAAACATGCGCGAGAACCCAGACTACAGACAAGCCGACGCATCATGACGCTGTGCTCGTAAGTCCATGGCAGGAGCGTACGGCCGTTTCGAGCGGGAATTTCTCCACATACGAGTTTGGACATATGTGGCGCGTCTGTGATCGGCTTTGGTTTCACGTGAACCTCTCGACACTGAACTCGGTGCGTGACTCGGAGAAGCGTAGTATCGGACTCCAAGTGCTGCGCGAAGCGTTTCCCGAAGCTACCGACCATGAGGAAATGCGTGAAACCTAGCAAAAACTTAGTAAAACTACAACAACTACATGATCGTTGCCCCGCTGATTATTATTGAAGACACACTGATTGTTTTTGTCAGATACCTTTTAGGGGGTTTGTAGTGCAGGTGAAGGCCAGTCGCGTGTTTTTCATTAAATATCTGTAACAATGTCAGTACTTTGAGGCTAAGCTCATTTTTTGTTGTCATTATATGTCAGATATAATAATTTTGTTGCGTGTTAATAAAAGTAAGAAATATAAAAAGTACCTCATCTTGTTTCTGAATAAACTTCAGCCCAAAACCTACTCTTAAAGCAGGTTTTGTGGTGCAGGTTGGAAATTATAGTCTTCCTAAAGGTTTTGTTCGGCCGAAAAGTGCGAACTGAGAAAGATGCGGTCAAAGGTTTCATCACAGACAGACAGGCAGACAGACAACGAACTTTATTTGATCCTGAGGAGGTGTTGTCAGGACCCCCTAACGGGAGGCCGTTGTAACCGCTGGCCGCGCCCACGTAGCGGACAAAACGCCGTGACGCTCCGCCCTTTCCTGGGCCCTCTGGATAGCCTGGACTTGCTATCGGAGTGCCGTGCTTCTGATGGGCTCCTGCCATTCGGCTTCGCTGGAGAGTAGGTCGTCAGAACATGTTATTTTATTTTCAGACCCAAATTAATTAACCAAAGTGCGCTGCTCCATGGACCCTCCTCTTCAATTGAAACCTGCTCTGCAGCAATTGCTTGAAGCCGTATTTGCTTTCTTTTTCAGTTTAGAGCAGCCTAGCGCCCCTGCCTTCGCTCTCAGACAAGGGTGCTGCAACCAGAATGATGCCCTTCTTTTTCAATCTTTACTTTGTGGTCTGCTGTACTCTCGATAGAAGGTTTCACATGACTAAAACGACCGAATAACAAACTTTCTAACGCGGGCATTCACCCCGTGTTCGGTTTCTTGCCCGATCTGCGGCAGCGTCTTGAACACAACGCTCATGGGCACCCTCGACGGCAAGCAGGCGACACCGTAAGAAAATCAATTTTCTTCTTTTCTATGGCGCAGGTTGCAACCAAAGTTCATGATGGCTTTTTATACGTCTAGGAATTCAAAATAAACAAAATTAGAAACTGTGTTTCTCTGGCGAAAACAGCGATTTTAGCCGCACATCTCCCCTTAAGGTATTGTCCTGTAAAGTTGCTTTATTGCGTTTACGACAACTTAGTGTGCTTGAGGTCTGCATTTTGCGCCTTTTCTGCCTTACGTTAGCTCGTATTTTATAAAACGTGTTTCTTTCGAGAAAGGAATCTTCGTGAAAAAGGCACCCTCTATTTGTTTATGCACATAAGTTTTATTTATTTATTTGTTTATTTGTTTGTTTTTGCAAAATATTCACAATACTATCAATATAAGCAGGTGGAAAGCTACGCCAAAAAATAAATCCGCCTGTTACATCATGTGCTTAAAAGCCAGTCGTCCTACAATCAAAAGTAAAACGTAACGCCTGGTGAAAATTGATGGTTATAGGGTAATACAACGGATAACACTTGTGGTAGTGTCAGTAATTAAAGAAAAATAAAACATCAGAGGACACCATAGGTTAATTTCTGTTGGTGCAGTTCTGTTCGACATCTCTCACGGCACAATTTGACCGTAAGAATGGTTGTAGTGACAGTACACGGCTGCGCAAATTCCTGGATTCCTTTTAGCACTTCCCCTGTAGACCTATCTACGTTATCTCCGTAATCGACTGGCCTTAAATGGTGGATGATAAGAAAGAAATGGAATTCGACGAAATGAATATTATACCTCCCAGATAGGTTTCAAACTGTACTCGAGTGTTTCTCACTTTTGAACGGAGGCTTTGCCTCTAAACTGCCGATTCAGCGCAGAGCCTGCTTTACAGGAATATAGGAACTGGCGGCGTTAAGTGCCAATGGTGTACATGTCGAGACTCCACTAGCTGAATCTTGATTGGAAAAGAGTGTGGCTATGTTTATACTTTAGTTTTGTAGCGCACGCTTCTGACATGCAAATGGGTGAACAGGCTTTCTATATCATATGTGCGTGTTGTTAATCTTAATTATCATTTTAACTGCTTGTGCCAGATAGATGGGTTCTACTGCCAGATGTGGGTTACTTGACGAGGCGGACATCAATTGCGTAAGAAATGACATTTAGTATTTATCTAGTCAGAAAATATTCACAATTAACTTTTAAACTAATCACTTTAGGCACATGTAATGAATTGATGCCGGTGAGTGAATTTTCAAGGAAGATTCACTTTAAAAGAATTTTAAAATCAGCATGAGGTCTAATATAAATGCTGCCATGCCTGCGGCAAAATGCACTGCTGTACCAGTTACCACCCAAAACAAAAGAAAACGAAAAAAGAAAGATAACGCCATATTAAGCAGAGCTGGAACGCTTCTTTAACTGGCACGCTAGCTCATCTCGAGGCACAATAGGGGTGCGCATATCTCGAAACTGGTGCGAGCATTAAAATTCCTTCTACGTGAATATGCATTGTTAACTCATGAATTGCAGTACGTGTTCGAAGTTTACCAGTAGAAAAACTGATTGGTGAAACATTGTGAATTATCAAAGGCTTATCAAAGTTACTTGTACTTGAATGCATAAAATGATGTTTTCTTAAGAGTAACTGGAACGCCAATGCAATTCTCCGCAAAGTTCGGCAATTAATATCACGAAACTGGTGTCATCCTCAGAATTCCTTCCAAGTGGATCCGCCTTGCGAACTCCATGGCTAGAATTTGTAAATTACAATAAGCGCCATAAGGTAATTAGTTAAAAACTTAATTAGTGAATTTGTGTTGATTAGTCGATTATGCATATTAATTTAGGTGCAAGTAATGTGCGCTTCTTCGAGTAGACCAGGACATGAACTAGAATTGTGCTGTCTGCCGCAGGCAACCATTAAAAATTTTCGAAGTGTCCGCTGAAACATCCTGTATATACGGGTTCCAACTATCATGCACAAAGATTTAAAAAAAAAACATGCTAATGCCACGTAGCTGCACAGAACTACAGAACCACAGAACCAAGGTAATGTTGTTTGCCGTCGCTTGGAGACTCAGACAATTTTTTCCATTCCGCCTTAATACATAATTAGTCGTAATTGATTAATGAACCTCTCAAATATTGTATTTAGATGAAAAGTGTCAATGAGAAAGTTGTAACACGAAAAACTCCCGATACAGCTTTCTGTTGCTCAATACGTGCTACATAAAACTGTTTTTCCGAGCGTGCAAGAAGCCTGTGAATACACGCAAAATGCCTCGAGCGGCCAGTCGCGCGGCAATTTTGCGTGTATCTCATGCTCGGAAAAACACATTTATGTAGCAGGTATTGAGCAACAGAAAGAGGTATCGTAAGTTTTTCATGTTGCTCTACAATCTTCTTATTGACACTGTCATAATTAGGACAGTACTTATCGAGTTAGATAATTAATTACAATTACCTAATTAAATCTCAGTAACTAAAAAATTACTGGTGGCTACTCCACTGTACTGGAAATAATACGCACTAGGTTTGCTTCGCGTAACGCCTTTCCTCTTTTTTCAAATCTTGATGCATGATTTGGCACACTGTATATAATGGCCCGCTGCACGGGGCTTATACCGAGGTCGTGCATCACCGAACATACCACGTAAAATAATTGCGCCGTTCTCGTGTGGGCCAAGGACAACGTGCGTCCAACAGTACATCGAGCACGTATGTGTCTGTATGACGAACACAGGGTAGGAAAGATAAAATACCCTAAATAAAAGAAAAGCCTTCGAAGTCATCTTTAATCACGCGCATTACAGTAAGAAGAAATAGAACGACCCGGGACCCAATTCACTGGAAGCGGGAAGCACGCAAAGAGGTCTTTTTTTGTACAGGTACGTGATACCTTACGCAAAATCAGGTATCATTAAGGTTGAAAAACTGTCCGTGAGTGCGTAGCCCTCTCAAAATGTTTTGTCACTGGTAGCTTTTCCACAGTACGAGGTAGCGCTGGCAGAAGAGCGCTTCGGTTGCTGCTTTCGTTTTACAAGAGATTGCTGCATATTGGGGTATGTAGTATGCATGCATGCATGCATGCATGCATGCATGTATGTATGTATGTATGTATGTATGTATGTATGTATGTATGTATGTATGTATGTATGTATGTATGTATGTATGTATGTATGTATGTATGTATGTATGTATGTATGTATGTATGTATGTATGTATGTATGCATGCATGCATGCATGCATGCATGCATGCATGTATGTATGTATGTATGTATGTATGTATGTATGTATGTATGTATGTATGTATGTATGTATGTATGTATGTATGTATGTATGTATGTATGTATGTATGTATGTATGTATGTATGTATGTATGTATGTATGTATGCATGCATGCATGCATGCATGCATGCATGCATGCATGCATGTATGTATGTATGTATGTATGTATGTATGTATGTATGTATGTATGTATGTATGTATGTATGTATGTATGTATGTATGTATGTATGTATGTATGTATGTATGTATGTATGTATGTATGTATGTATGTATGTATGTATGTATGTATGTATGTATGTATGTATGTATGTATGTATGTATGTATGTAGCGCAGGACCATGATTTATTATCTTCTGTTTTGAGTTATTCGATGATGCTGTCATTATGGCGAACGTAACCAGTGAGAGAATGGCACTGGTTACCTTCTCAGTTTTTCCGAGTTTTTGTGGACTCTGAGTTTTTCTAAGCTGCGTTCCGTGAGAATTGGTAGGCCGTGCCGCAACACACACAGCCGAATACCGCGACACCAAGACGGTTTACAGCATGAAGCGCACGGACAAATGCTATTTCTTCCGGAAATAACTATCGGCACATCGTAATCATCATCGCGAACTGCACCCCACCATGACAACGCATGCTGAACAGCCCAGAGATTACGGTAATTTCGCACAAAAACGTGGATCATCTCAAACCAAGAAGAGACCACAGAACACGAAGAATATTAAGGACAAGGCTTGGTAGCAGTGACTGAGCGATGCTTATCACGTTGAAAGAGCCACTGAATACCACAAAGTGCAATCGAGCGCACGACTCGGCAAACACGGCGAACAGTTTGCTTACCATGGTAAATGGGACCTCCGTCTTCTGCGCAAGTGGATATCACTGCGGGCACAGTTCAACGGGATGGTTCACTCAGTGAGACGGACAAATAGCTATGCGCATGCTGCTGTCGCAGGATTCTGGGCAACGGAAGCGTGTTACCAAAACGTGACACAGCTGCTGAACGGCAAAAATAGTGGCAAGAGGCGAGTCTAGCCGTAGCATCGGCGAATGATGCGTTTAGGTCGCCAATCTGATGACAAAGAATGTGTAATTGAAACCATTACTATGCTAGAGGGGGAGGAGGGGGAGAAGGGGTGTTGTTTGCTGCAGACGAACCTAGCCTTGCAAAAGATGCCGACAGTTGCTCCGCGTGAACGCCACCTACCAATCCCGATACGGTCTGCAACACAACACTTCGCAGCCCAGTTAACAAGACTAGGTATCAAAAACAAGTTAACATGAAGCCCAATACGTTGCGCGTTTTCCAAACCACGACAACCCACGCGGCTCACCATTCACTTTCCAACCTTGTACCACGGAGAAACTTAAAGGGACCCTGAAACGATTTTGACGATTTTGTACAAACGTACTGAGTCGATAGAGTAGGTCCTTCTGATCATTAATTGACCCATCTAAGCGCTCTACGTAAAGCGTGTAATTTATTATAAGGTTTTAAAGATGTGCTTCGGCTACCGATTGCAGCACGCCAAGCGGCTATTTTTTTTGCCCAGATGACGTGTTTTGCCCAGAATACGTCACTGGGGCAGCTATCTGATTGGCTGCCCAGGGCGCGTCATCGATTATTTTTGCAACATTATGGTGAACAAATGTTGTTCGTAATAGTTTAGATGTTAGTTAATTTGTTTCTATAAAAATAAAGTAACAGAAAGAGAATGCACAAGGACATGTATCGCTACACAAAAAAAGCACTTCCGGCCCACAGCAAGTGTCGTCTGCTTGTGTCACAACGTGCTCCGGGTTCACGAGAGCTGCGCGGTCAGTGTTGGTCTCGAGCTTTCTTTTCACGAGCACCATGGTTCATCCTTGTTCCGTTGTGGGCTGCAAACGCAGCGACTGGCAGTATGTCAAGCTGCGACATCGTGTCCCTCTGCAAGGCAGCAGACGAGCGAAGTGGCTGCAGCGCATCGGACTTTCAGTATCCGATAGGCGCCTGGATCTGCGCGTTTGCGGTCGTCACTTTACACCGGATGATTACAACCACGATACCGTGCTAATGCAACGGTTTGGAGGCAGCACGAAGAATTTTCACCTCAGAGGCGAGGCCCTACCGTCTTTGTTCCTTCCCGTTGCAAAGGTAAGTCCACAAACAGGTCGTGTGCTGCTCGTCGGGCACGATTTCAGAACTATGCTCTTTGAGCACTACCGTACCGCTATCTATGTGTTCGGACTAGATAAAAATTTTGGAGAAGTCCACAGAGTATAGCGGCTGGCATGTTTCCTATACAATGAGCGCAAATAGACCTACCCTAGCAAATAATTGAGCTCGCGGCCTCCAGGTATAGTGCGACCGGACTGCTTGGTTCTAGCACGTCGATCGGCAAGAGCTCGGCGTTCTATAAATAATCGTAGTATCCGTCGTTCTGAGGGTGCACGGTCAAGCTTGTAATGTAGCTGTGACAGTGCATGTTATCGGCTTTCACGCACTTTTATCAAGCGCAATGCACGTGCAGAAAGCGAAACTAGACTGCGAATGCGCCGATACGAATGCAATCAGCACGGTGGGAAACATTGTTGTCCTTCATGTGCGTTTCGATGGGGACGAAATGCGAAAACACCCGTGTACTTAGATTTAGGAGCACGTTAAAGAACCCGAGGTGGTCCAAATTATTCCGGAGTCCCCACGGCGTGCCTCGTAATCAGATCATGGTTTTGACACGTAAAACCCCATAATCTAATTTTTTTATGTGTGTGCGCTGCCAAACAAGTTGCTGCTTTCTTGCAGGGTCATACACCACCTCGGGTAAGCGTGACAGATCGTGTCGATGTATTGAAAACCTCCGCCAGCCAGGTAAGTACTCTCAACTTATACAAGATATTACTGAAACAAGAGAACAGCAGATAAATGTACCGCATACAGGCGCTACATAATGCCTCACTCATATGCAGCTTCACACTGTGCAACAGGGTGGCCTAGGACAGGGCAGTTCAACGGATGTGGCTCTCAATAAATGTTTACTTTAGAGAAGCTAACTTCATATGCCAAAGTCATTTTCATAACACGTACCATAAGCATTTTGAACATCCTTAAACTGAATGGCTTGCAATTTGAAAGCAACACACCTTGCATGAAATTATTTTAATAACATAAAAAAATGCCAATTTCATCTATGAAATACATTGTGATGCATTTGATGCGTCGTAATGTATGATGCATGAAATGAAGTGTGATGTTTGAAATATGCATTTAAGAAGATACTGAACTTCCATGTATGCATTTATTCTTTTCCATCACATATTAGACAGCCACAAGAAAAACCACAAGAACAGTGGAAACCCAGACGACACCAGAATGCCAGTCTGTTGGTAAGCTGACCAAACAACTCAGAAACAGTGCACATTCTATGCACATTTGCAAAACAGGGCTTTATTGGCAGAATTTTCATGTCAGCAGAATAACAGATAATGTTCACTATGGATAAGAAATTAGGCACCTTTTCACTCAAAAAAGTTTTGCTAACCCAAGCGGTTTTAATCCAGCCACGCAGGTGCAAATGACCATGAAAATCATGGTTTCCACAGCGACACAGACGAAGCATCCCTCCACCACACAAAGTGCAGTGCTGAATCAGCGTGAAGCTGCATGCCCTGAAGCCCAAAGAGACACTGCAATACAAGTCACCCCACTACCATTGCTCCCAGCAGACTTCAGACCTCTCCGTGGTTCAACGCCTGTGCCAATGGAGATGGATGACTCTTGTGCAGGTGATGAAGACGAGCCAGCAGCTCAAGAAGACACCAGCTATGTGCCATCATTCAGCGAGAGCTTCTTCAGGTATCTTGTGCATTAAAATACAGTAGACTCACAACAAAATAAATCTCTCACAATTTTTCATAACAGTGCATGAGTGAACCCCAGAATGCTAATCGTATTAACAAAATCTGAGAACAAACTACACAAAAGGTTTACATAAGAACTGGACAAATGCAATTATTATAGAAAAACATCACAATACAAACGGACAAGCGCGAGAGCATATCAGCAAAGGTCAGGAACTTTACAAACATACTAATTCAAAAAGAACAGAAGCGAGAAAACGTTAAATGGAAAGCAAAGATTGCAATTATAATTTAATGACTGCCTTCCGATAGCTTATTGAGCGAGTATTTCGTGCAGGGTGTGTCAACATATACCAATGGTTTAATTTTATCATGTACAGAATTCCATAATGACGTGCCAGAGAAGACAGCAGTTCATTTGCCATGCTTTGTTCAAATGGCAGGGTAGAAGCAAGTTATTGTTGTAGAAAACCTGGAAATGTTAGTAATCTTGAGATTGTTTGGACAAGCCAAGTAAAGATATGAATTTTTTTTTTACTTTGGAGATAAAAAGTGATAGCTTCTGTTTAAACAGCGCTGTGTGTGGCTTTTTTCGTTTGTCCCTTTCCCTCACGATGTTTTTTTTTTTAAACATGAACTACCAACATATCCAACTCTTTACCCTTCATAGCCCTCATAGACGCTATATGATACTCAAGCTGTGATAGGGGGCTAGAGTGACTGCAACTTAGAGTGCCATATGTGTGGAAACAACTATAGATGCGAAAAGGCAGCAGAATTCTCTTGAGAAGCATGTGGCTAAACTCTGTTTCATACACAGGAGGCGAGGCAGACAGCTTTTAGATGGCATGTCTTGCAACGAGCAAAATGGTAGCAAACTAACTGGTGCCACCATGCATCGTACAATTCCAAATAGACATATGAGCACCCAAGTACTGACTTGTTTTTTGATGCCATTTGCCTGCAGTGCTCACCATGAGAGTTCAGAAGTCCCCACAAGGGTAGAAGAGCCCTTGCACACTGAACGAAAGTTCATTGTCTTTGAGAGCTGCCTGCGGGAATTGCTCACCACCTGCAAGGTCTGTGGCCAAGCAGTAGGCGACATCAGCTCCAAGGTTGTGGGCACTTTGCTCATAGTGGAGGGCATGTGTGACAAAGAACACATGCTCCAGTGGAGGAGCCAGCCACTTGTTCGTGGGAGTGGAGCTGGAAACATTCTTCTGGCAGCAGGAGTGCTATTTTCTGGCTGTGCAGTGGCTGCGACCTTGAGGTGCCTAAATTCTATCGGCGTGCAGACCATCACAGAACGGACCTTCTACAACTACCAGAGGGCCTACTTGCTGCCTGCCATAAACGAGGTTCGCCTACTGGGCCACATTTACAAAGAACTAGAGCATGATTTAGGCATAGTCTGATGGTTTTATACAACACCAATGCACCTGTAAGCTAATAGACCAATACAGGCTATCAGTTTTATTAGTGTATCAAGTCGATAATTTCATAATCCAATAAGATGAGACCTATAGAAGCCAATAAAGTATTTCTATTTGAATTTTTCCTAGGGTAATGTTCTAGCAACGTAATGTACAACCAACAGCCCTTGCATGACTGCCAAGTCTGATATCATAGAGCCTGATCTTGCAGTGCAAATTTAGATGTCAAATTAGGGATTCTGAGGACCAACACTGGCATTTGTCCTGTTTATCTCAATCTGTGCCATCTAAAGTTGCACCGAAACATCATGCTGCCTAATTCTTGTAACCAGCTGGCCCATCTAACTTGCTTCATCATGATTCTAAAGAAAACAAACTCTGGTACATGGTGTTGAAATTTAGAAACTGTTTGTGTTTCTTTTAGCTCACATTGAACAGTTTTACCATCCTGCTTTTTCTAGTTGGCAGTGCCTTGCACATGGCCCCAACTGAATACAACCCCAGTACATTAGGATGCTGTTATGGTAGCAAAATTGTAGCAGTTTTGTAGCAATGCATTAGGCACTTATATATTATGCACTTGTTTTTCCAGCTTTTCCACCGTAAGCAAGCTGAAATGGCCAGTGAGCTTGCTGGCTTGCAAGTCGACCTGGCAGGTGACGGGCGCTGTGACTCTCCAGGCTACAGTGCCAAGTACATGACATACAGTGTGCTTTCTATGCAGAATGGCTGCATTTTGCACACAGAACAAGTGCAAGTTGGAGAGGTAAACACATAGTGCTACTATTCATACTATACGCATATTGTGTAAATTCTTATGAAACTATCTGCTGTATTTGTGCAGTCGCCTGAAGTCCCTAACAGTGTTTCTATGGAAAAACAAGGGCTTGCCAAGTGCTTGATGGGTGTCGAGAAGCTGGGCATCAGGATACGTTCGCTGACAACAGGTACCATACAGAGATTGTGTTTTTTAATTTTGGTGATGCAATCTGAAACAGTAAGCATTGCTGCTGTGTATGCTAGAGCATCTTATTTACATTGTTGTAATCAACTTGAGAACAAATGCCTAGCCACGTATATTGAGAAGGTCCAAAATAGCAACCTCCCCTGCCCCTAAGTCTGGATATGTATCTTATTGCAGGGTCAAGGTATGTGTAACACTGCCAGTAATGATACAAAAAAAGACATTTTTTCTAACACTACGACACACTTGCTGTGAAACAGATAAGTAAAAAGGCTTATCGCAAGGGTTGGTGGTGGAAGCTGTTAATGGCAACATGCAATGAGCTGTGAGGAGATTTGCTGGTGCTGGAAAAGGAAGCCGTGTGCATGGTGGAATCTTTTAGTGATGTGGGCGGGCAGCTGCTGCAGGGAAGCTGTCGTTGTGGGTGCCAATTGCTCTCGGTTACATGTGCCTCACACCTTTTCTTGTTTACATGTGATCTAGTGGCTGAAAAACATATAATGGATCCCAGTTTGGTGATATACTCAACGTTAGTGCCAAAATGTCTTGTTTTCATGCGCCGTATAGTCACAAATTGCTGCTGGAAAGCGTACTACGTCTTTACAAAAGATGACTGAAAATTTTCCTTGCCAACCAGCGGGTATTCAGGGGTGAATATTGAGCAGTCACATGACATTACAGACTGTTCGTAATTTAACACAGCGAAGTGTCTTGCTGATAGCTTCTCTCAAAGCCTGCAGCTAGAGCTGGATGCAGAACTTTTTTTTCACGACAGCTAATTGTGAGCTGATTTACATGTTAAAGATGTTTCTTCTCAAAATATTATTGCGGTACTGCAAATGAAACTGACTCCTGCGTGTATTCCGCGGCCGCCTATGCGACGCATGCACTCTTTTTTGCCGCTAGCAACATGATCGCTGTGGCTTCACTCACTCCCGTAGGTGACTGCGAGGAGCTGCTACTCTAGAAGATTTATATAACCTCCTTGCTCACTAAGGTTCATTCTTTTCACAGACCGACATCCTGGTGTCAACCGGTACTGCCGCGTGGAGAAGCCAGAGATTAAGCACTGGTTTGATACTTGGCATGTTGCTAAAGGTAAGCACATATCCTGGTTTCAGGCCAATTTAACAATAGCACGCACAAGAATCGCATGAACCACAATTCAGCCTATTCAAGAGGATTACCTGACAAGGCAGACATTTTTTTGCATGATTGATCGCAATGTCTAGATGTCTGCCTAGCTTAAATCCTAAGACCAATGGCATTCTTGCGACATCTGTGCCCAAATATTCTAAAATATGGTTTGTTGTTGTGGCCAAGGTAATCTCGAACTGTGTGACACACTTTGAAGGAACTGCAAGCTGGAACGGCGACATATTTCTTAGCACACATGGAGGCTGCATATCTTGAAAGAGAGTCTAGTCTCAAGATTTCCTACAGACTTTACTACAGGTCTGCTTCAATTTCTCAGTTACAACAGGTGATGTGAAGTGAGTAATTAAAGAGAGTGGATTTTTTTTATTGCCTACCTGTACGTTGCAATGCGATTTATTGTGCAAATTATGCTTGTCTATTGCACAAATGCATCTAAGCAGGTGGAGCACTTTCTTATCACAAGTGATCTTTAGAAATGTGTGCATACTAAAAGGACAGGTGACATGCAGGAATGCGTGTTGGTTTCTTAAAATGAAAATAAATTTGCATAAAGATTGCATTTTATGGTCCAGATTGGTCAATACAGCACCTGGTACTGTTACTTGCTTAGTAACAACCATCTTGCTCACGCGACAACCCTTGCTTTATGACTGCAGTGTCAGTAAATAAAATATCTAATAACAACCCCTTGTCATATATTCTAGGTCTGAAAAAAAAGCTCCTGGCTGCTAGCCGCACACATCAAGTTATCACACCTTGGATCCAAAGCATCCTAAACCACCTCTACTGGGTGGCTGCCATGGGCCAAGGTGATGGTGAGCTTGTCATCAGCATGTGGAGAAGCCTCCTCAACCACGTGCCCAACAAACACGATGGCCATGATGGGCCCTACAAAAATGCCTCCATGACTCCCTTGACGACAGGGAATGGTTGAGACCAGGTAAGCACTACTGTAAATTGTATTCTTGCCCTACACAGCATTTCTTAGTGTGGACATCACATCTTCAGATAAAAAGCTAAAAAGATTTTTTTAAAATTTGTTATACGTATCTGTTTCAGCATCACCTGCATTTCTTCGTCTCAAAACCATTGTCGACAACGCGAGACTACTGAAAGAATATCCGCCGGCTCTCTCCTGAGGTGCAAACGTTTTCATTGGAGTCCTTCCACAGCGTGCTGAATCGGTTTGCTCCAAAGTCCAATGCCTTCTCAGTGGACGGAATGCAAGAGAGGTAATTTTAATTTCGACATCTAAGAGATAAGACAAGGGTATAATTCAAACCTCTCTTCATTAGAACGAGGCTCGCTGTGCTGCACTTCAACGAGAATGCTGCACGGCACCAAGCACTCACTCAGGATGGAGAGCAGCGGTGGAAGATTAAATCTTCCAAGGCAAGGCGAGGCCACTTCACTGTGACTACAGTGAAAGAGGACCCAAGCTACGGTATGTAACATTTCTGGACAGATTGTAACATACCAACACGTGTGCACGAAATTCTTGCCAACCATAGGGCAATTACCCTGCAGTGCGATATTTTTGGCATTTTTGCTGTTTTGTAAAGCTCTAGTTTCGTCAACGAATGTTTTAATAAACCGTGGGGTATTATGCCCTGCGGCGGCATTTTTAATGACCTTAGCAGGAAACCAATGAAACTATAAAGATGTGCCAAATCTGGCAAAATCGTACTCACAGGAACTGAGAATATAACAGTTAACCTCTACATATGTACAGTACAGGTTTTTGTTCGACCTAAACATGAATTGGCAGGATGATAAGGGAAGCTGATCTTTGTGTACAATTCTTTCTAGCTAGACAAACATGGTGCTATAGACGACCAAGTTTTACGGCTATGGAAGATGTTTATGCTTGGGCGAGTGCTGCAAATACATGCGTGTTAATCAGAATGTACAAATTTGGTCAACTCTTATTTATCTATCCGAATACATGTAAACTGAGAAGTTCTCTCATTACACAACTGCTGGACCACTTCTACTGAACTCTATTGCATTTGAGAAAGCAATTTCTGCTGAGCGTCGGAAGCAGAATCCTATTGTATGAATGTATCCTAATGTATAAAAGATAATGCACAAAAAATTGAAAAAATGGTTGCCAACACTTGCGCACAACTTAGTTTCTTGCGGAACACTTGCGCACAACTTCATACTGATACTGCACCTCTTCACTATGCAGGATACGTTGATGACCTCATGCAGATGGGTCGAGCGCTGCGAACATTCTTCATATAAGGAGAGCTTTCTGAGCTGTGAAAAGTCTCCACCGTGCTACATGTCACTTGGTTTTGAAAGACCATCAAAGCAGGAGCTCATCGCACAAAGGCGCACATCGCTTCCCAGTTGGCATCAACATTAAGCAATAGCAGCTAGACAGCCACCACAGTTTGTGTGAACTGGGCTAATGCACTCAGACAGCCATAAAGAACTTGGCGTGTCAAGAGAGCTTTGGAGATCACATGACAGTACAATTCAAGTGTACACACACATCCGCAATGCAGTCACAATGATTTATTTGAACCACACCAACGCCTCCGTGGTCAAGTATGCGCTGGTCTGTTGAGAGTACACACATGAAGAGAACCACTTGGCTAAACGAAGTCAGGTAGCCACCTTTCCTTGGGACAGCATGAAAGACTTGGCATTTCAAGGGAGCTTTGCAGACCACTGCATTGGCTGTGCGCCATATTTAGGCCAGCAACGCTGCCTGGCGGGCACCACATGGCCTGATGCTATATTGCTGCGACCCCCACTGCATTGAGCCATGATAGTGATGACAAAGACGATCAGATGCCAGCAACGTCGCACATACTTTCCGCAAAGAAATCCTGCAGCTTGCCCCGACAAAGCCCCCTCACGACACCTCGGCTACACAAGGACATTGGCACGAGTCAAAAACAAATATTACTGGCCAAAGCATGCAGCCGATGTGAAGCATTACATCAGAACTTGCCTTGACTGTCAGTGACGCAAAGTACAACCCACTAAACCCGCTGGGCTCTTACACCACGTTGCAGTGCCGGTGTTGCCGTTTGCGCAAATTGGAATGCACCTTCTAGGCCCATTTCTGACATCTGCCAGCAGAAATAAATGGGTCATAGTTGCGACAGACTACCTCACGAGGTACACAGAAGCCAAGGCACTTCCGAGTGACATGGCAGCTGAAGTGGCATAACGTTTCATTGAGAACATCGTCATAAGACATGGTGCTACAGCTGTCATAACAGACAGAGGAACCGCTTTCACAGCTGAGCTTTTGAGAAGTGTGCTCAGGCTCAGCGGCAAGGCCCATAGGAGGACAGCAGCCTACCATCCTCAAACAAATGGGCTTACAGAACGACTCAACAAGACCCTCGCTGACATGCTCTGTATGTACGTCAATGTGGAACACAAGAATTGGGACAATATACTGCCATATGTCACATTTTCGTATGATACGACCCGGCAGAAACAACCAGA